>NC_138778.1:147147925-147320425 GCF_965119305.1 Pelophylax lessonae
AAAGGTGGCGCTACAAAGTATTAAGTTAAGGGGGCTAAATAATTTTGCACGCCCAATTTTTCAGTTTTTTATTTGTTAAAAAAGTTTGAAATATCCAATAAATTTCGTTCCACTTCATGATTGTTTCCCACTTGTTGTTGATTCTTCACAAAAAATTACAGTTTTATATCTTTATGTTTGAAGCCTGAAATGTGGCAAAAGGTCGCAAAGTTCAAGGGGGCTGAATACCTTCGCAAGGCACTGTGTATATATATATATATATATATATATATACTGTATGTACTGGTATGTATGTATATATATATATCTATGTGTGTGTGTGTATATATGTATAAATGTGTGTGTGTATATGTATATATGTGTGTGCATATATATATGTATATATACTGTATATGTGTGTGTGTATAGATAGATGGATATTCAGTTAGTTTTCATGTGTCAGAACATGTCATTTTGTGTTCTTTTAAACTTTGGTTTCACTTTTTAAACTAGGCGGCACTTTTTAACCACTTAAGCCCCGGAGGATTTGGCTGCTGAAAGACCAGGGGGTATTTTGCAATTCGGCACTGCGTGACTTTAACGGACAATTGCGCGGTCGTGCGACGCTGTACCTAAACGAATTTGACGTCTTTTTTTCCCACAAACAGAGCTTTCTTTTGGTGGTATTTGATCACCTGTGCGATTTTTTGATCATGCGCTATAAACAAAAAAAGAGCGTCAATTTTGCAAAAATAACAATATTTTTCACATTTTTTTAAATGAAATTCCCCCAAAAAAAACTGTAAAAATCAAAATTTTTTAACATTTTCAGCCAATTTGTTTTATGCTACATATGTTTGGTAAAAAAAATCGCAAAAAGCGTATTTTGATTGGTTTACGCAAAAATTATCGCGTTTACTAACAAAGGAAAAGATTTTTGTCATTTTTGCTGTTTTTTTTTTAACGAGTAATGGCGGCAATCTGCGATTTTTTTTGCGGTACTGCGACATTGCGGCGGACAGATCGGACCCTTGACTGACATTTTTGACACTTTTGGGGGGACCAGTGACATTTCTACAGTAATCAGTGCTATACATATGCACTGTTACTGTAAAATTACACTGGCAGTGAAGGGGTTAACTTTATTTGAGAGGGAGGGGCTGTGTGTGTCCCTAGGGGCGTGATTCTTACTGTTATTGGCTGCGGCTTTAGCTGTAGGAACAGTGATCAATGGTCCTACATAGTAGAACCGTATGATCAGTGTTTCTACACAGGGGAGAATGACAGGCGGCTTGTTTACACAAGCTGCCTGCCTTTCTCCCTCTCCCCCGACGATCGCGACGAGTGACCGGCAGACATCGGGTCTCCCGGTTAAACGCGCGGGGGGCTCGCTCCCCAGAGCCTCACAGGCTAGTGACGTACCGATACGTCACTCTGCCTATGAGGGGCTGACCGCCGCAGTATATGTACTTGCGGCGGTCGGCAAGCGGTTAAACTAGGTGGCACTGTAATCTGACACTATCTCGTGAGATTACAGGCAGTCCACCACATTTTACTTGGATCTCGGCCGTTTTCAGAGGAAAAACTTCTCCTCTGATCACCCTGTGAGAAGTGAAGTTCTCGGCCTCCTAAACAGGGTGCCAGAGGAGATAATTTACAAACCCCTCACTGAGGTATTACTCCCAGTCGCTACAGTACTCCTCCCGGTTGCTAAGGTATTTTTCCCCATTGCCAAGGTATTTTTCCCAATTGCTAAGTTATTTCCCTGGTTGCTAATATATTTTTCCTAGTTCCTAGGGTATTTCTCCCGGTTGCTAAGGTATTTTCCCGGTTGCTAGGGTATTTTCCCCTGGTTGCTAAAGGTATTTTTCCCGGTTGCTAAGGTATTCCACCCGGTTGCTATGGTATTTTCCCTGGTTGTTAAGATAGTTTTCCTAGTTGCTAGGGTATTTTTCCCAGTTGCTAAGGTATGTTTCCCAGTTGCTAAGGTATTTATCCCTGTTGCTAAGGTATTTCCCCCGGTTGCTAAGGTATTTTTCCCCATTTGCAAAGGTATTTCACCTGGTTGCTAAGGTATTTTTCCCAGTTGCTAAGGTATTTTTCTCGGTTGCTAAGGTATTTCACCTGGTTGCTAGGGTATTTCACCTTACATATAGTTACATAGTTACATAGTTTGTGAGGTTGAAAAAAGACATCAGTCCATCCAGTTCAACCTATGATGTGTGTGTGTGTTTGCTTTTAACCGTACATTGTATACCCCTGTATGTTGTACATTGTATACCCCTGTATGTTGTGGTCTCTAAGGTGCACATCTAATAGTTTTTGAAACTATCGATGCTCCCTGCTGATACCACTGCTTGTGGAAGAGAATTCCACATCCTTACCGCTCTTACAGTGAAGAACCCCTTACGTACTTTAAGGTTAAACCGCCTTTCCTCAAGTTTTAGTGAGTGGCCACGTGTCTTGTATAGGAAGAGCTGCGCTAGATTGATAGTAGGCTAGAGTCACCCAGCATAAGCAAAGTATATTGTAGTATGGTAGTAGATGTATTACACCAACAATAACAATATTACCTTATATAGTAGTGTATGTATTATATCAAATGGCAATATAATCTCATACCTCACAGACAGATATATATATCACAAAATGTCCCAAGATCACATATCTACAGGCATAAGTGAATAAATAAATAAAGAATAAAGTCCATCAATAAAGTCCATGTAGATTGAATGGGTGTCCAGTGAAAGAATGAAATACACACCACTTCCTACATGCCTAATTCCAGAAAGGTGCCACATGCAAAGAGCTCAAGTTAGGCTTACCAGAGCTCATTGGATTATGAGCATAACACACATATATCCACAAATGGGCCGACCAGTATCCACCATGTAGTACCACACTGCCACTGTATTCCTGAGCGGATGACCCCGAGCTGGTAAAGGAGTCCCTCAGTGTTCCACGTCCCAATAAAGAGAAGGGAGCAATAGCGTAGTACGTACACACAGTTTTATTTGTAAAACGGTTAAAATCACTTACATCAAATGCTGAAAAAAACAAGCGCTTGTATGTCTCTCGCTGCCGCCCGACTTCCGGGTCGTGTCGTGGTGACGTCAGCACGCCTTCCCTACGCCGTTTCGTGATACCTCACGTCTTCCTGGGGATGCGGGCGGCGCGCTGACGCACCACTTAAATAACAAACAGCGGACCGCCTCCTCCGGTGTCTCACGGAACGGGCGCCGCCATCTTAACTACTGGAACGCCAGTACCTCTAAGGATTGGCATCGTAGGCAAGGCGGGAGGAAGGTAAACACTAGATCTCGGAACCAGAGCCACCGGAAGAGGCTGGACCCGTGTCAGAAATAACATGTTGCAAACCATAAAACAAAGCATAAAACAAACATCGAACTAGTCCAAAGCTGCCCGTGATGCTGCATTCAGAATATGGTAGCAAGTGGATTATCAAATTACCGTAATACCACTATGGAATTCACGTATGGGCAGGACGCCCAGTCTGCCATATTGAATACTGGCAAAATGGAAAGTTAAACCAAACCGTAAACTATAATCACTATGTCATGGATAATGCAGTATTGATCTACAAAAGGGACAATATAAAAATAAATTTAAAATGTAAAATTGGTCTACCAAGGCAGACATAAAAAATACTTTGGGCACAGATGGAACTGATTCCAAATTAGGATATAATCCCAAACGAAATTCTATATACTATAGATTATTATCCATGACCCATAACAATATAAAAATAAAAATATATGAGATAGTTCATTATATGGGAAGCTATTAAAGGATCATTGGGCCATTCCCAATCTGGCAATGATCCCAAACCCATATGGCATCAATGCAACATCATAGGAAGCATATAGACACTACATGATACCCATTAATGATATAGGTTCATTATTCAGAAAGCCATATAGAATACAATGTGTAGACACATATATGTGTCAAACATGGCCAAATAGGGCCCTAAAAGCATATGTCACACACTAAACTTGAAAAATTGGATTAGGAACAACCCCCAGCAAAAGACTTAGAATCATTACTCGGAGACGTAATCCAAGGAAATAAAGGAACTAAGGGAATAAGCCCAGATATACAGGTAGAACTCAAGAATTATCTATGAATGCGTTCACATCCGTATCAATATTCAAACCAAACGGAGTGAACGTCTTCATCTTGTAGATCCAGGTCATCTCAAGCTTCGATAGTCCCCTGACAAAGGGTTCCCCTTCTCCAATGAGGAGAGAATTTGTCGATCCAGAGGAAAATAGTGCCTCGGGGATCCTTGTTATGCTTGATCCTGTAGTGGTTGGAAACGGAGTGTTTCCTAAAGCCCTTCTTGATGTTGGCAATGTGCTCGTTGCAGCGAACCTGAAAGGCACGCTTGGTCCTACCAATATATTGCAGGCCGCACGGGCACTGCAATAAGTACACAATCCCTGTTGTGGTACAGGAAATACAGGGCTTAATAGGGAAACTGATACCCAAGCTGGTGGAACGGATTTCTCTGGTGTTCCTCTGCTTACATGCGTTATAATAGCACGTTTGACAGCGGTTACATTTATAGTAACCCTTGAGCTGATTAAAAAAGGTAGGCTTTGGCCCTGGTGCATCAAGAACATTCGGTGCCAGTTTATCACGCAGAGTTGTGGCACCCCTAAAAATGACCTTAGGTTTCATGGGTAAAACCTCTCTCAAAATCCGGTCATTCTTTAGGATAGAAACATAGAATGTGTCGGCTGATAAGAACCATTTGGCCCATCTAGTCTGCCCAATATATCTGAATCCTATGAATAGTCCCTGGCCCTATCTTATATGAAGGATAGCCTTATGCCTATCCCATGCATGCTTAAACTCCTTCACTGTATTTGCAGCTACCACTTCTGCAGAAAGGTTATTCCATGCATCCACTACTCTCTCAGTAAAGTAATACTTCCTCATATTACTTTTAAACCTTTGCCCCTCTAATTTAAAACGGTGTCCTCTTGTGGTAGTTTTCTTCTTTTAAATATGCTCTCCTCCTTTGCCAATGTCGTTCTATAATATTTTTTATCTTTCTATGCTGAGTAGAAAAGGTGGTCACAAAGGGAGCAGTGTAAGCAGGCTGCGTGTTAGCTGGTCTGGTGGAGCCAGTCAACATGACAAATCTATGCATGGCCTCCACTTTATTGAGGGTCTCAGTCAGGAAAGGTTCCTCATAACCCTTATCTAAGAAGCAGTCAGTGAGAACCTGTGCCTGACGCTCAAAATCCTTACGATGGGTGCAATTACGCTTGAGCCGCATGTACTGCCCCTTTGGCACTGCCTGCAACCAAGGGGAGTGATGGCAGCTGTCTGTCGGAATGTAAGCATTCCTGTCAGTCGCTTTAAAGTATGTCCTAGTTAATGGACTCCTGGCTGGCTTCAAAACTGAGCTTAATACCTCTACTGTTGTTGTTCAGTTCTTCCATGAACACATCCAGCTCAGCTCTAGGCCCATCCCATAGGAGGAGGACGTCATCAATGTACCTGGCCCAGAGTAAAATCTGGGGCTTGGCACTGTTATAGATGACGTCCTCCTCCCATTGGGCCATAAAGAGGTTAGCGAGAGAGGGGGCATACTTCGCCCCCATCGCTACACCCCTATCTTGGCGATAGTATTGCCCCCCAAACCAGAAGTAATTCGATCTGGTGGCAAATTTAAGCAAATCCATAATCAGCTGGATCTGAAGCGCAGGGATGTCTGAATCTCGGATAAGGGAGTCCTTCACAGCCTTCAGCCCCAAGTTATGCGGAATTATAGAGTAAAGAGATGCCACATCTGCTGTGACAAGCCACAAACCATCAACTGGAGCAATAGTTTCTAGCATGTTAATAACATGCCGAGTGTCCTTTATGTAGGATGGAATGAGCCGCACCAAAGGCTGAAGATACGAGTCTATATACCTCCCCACCCGGGACGTCACAGAGTCTATACCGCTGACAATGGGACGGCCCGGGGGGGAGGTCAGGCTCTTATGTATCTTTGGTAAATAGTATATAATAGCATTCTTGGGGCCTTAGGTATCAAGTAAGCCTTTTCTTTCTTATTCAGAATGCCCAGAGAGTGACCTTTGGACACAATACTATCCAATTCTTTCTTATATCGGGTACCCGGATCTCTCGGGAGGATCTCACGTGTCTCCTTTCTCTGAATAGGTTTTTCCATATGCTAGGGTTACCAGTACAGTATTTGTACATTGATATCATATCCCCCCTCAATCGTCTCTTCTCCAGAGAGAATAGGTTCAGTGCTTGTAGTCTTTCCTCATAGCCCATGCCCTCCATTCCCCTAATTATTTTTGTTGCCCTTCTCTGGACTCTCTCCAGTTCCAGCACATCCTTCCTGAGGACCGGTGCCCAGAACTGGACAGCATACTCCAGATGTGGCCGGACCAGAGTCTTGTAGAGCGGGAGAATAATCTCTTTATTTCTGGAGTGAATCCCCTTTTTTATACATCCCAGTATTCTGTTGGCTTTGCTTGCGGCGGCTTGGCATTGCATGCCACTGCCAAGCCTGTTGTCTACCAGTACCCCCAGGTCCCTTTCCATCCTAGACTCACCCAGAGGTTCCCCCCTAGCGAGTAGCTTGCTTTCTGGTTTCCGGCCCCCAAGTACATTACTTTACATTTTTCAACATTAAACCTCATCTGCCATGTAGTTGCCCACACCGTTATTTTGTTCAGGTCCGCTTGCAAGGTTTCCACATCCTGCATAGAAGATATTGGCATGCCTAATTTAGTATCATCCGCAAATACTGAGATTGTACTCGATATCCCCTCCTCTAGATCATTTATGAATAAATTAAACAGGATTGGTCCCAGGACAGAACCCTGGGGGACCCCACTTTCCACACCCGCCCAATCCGAGTACTCCCCATTTATCACCACCCTCTGGACTCTCCCCTGGAGCCAGTTCTCTATCCAGGTACTCACCTTATGGTCCATACCTATCTTCCTTAGTTTGTACAGTAAGCGTTTGTGGGGAACGGTGTCAAAGTCCAGATACACCACATCCACAGGCTTTCCCTTATCTAGGTGGCAGCTCACTTCATCGTAGAAGGTTAATAGATTGGTTTGGCAAGAACAGTTTTTCATAAATCCATGCTGATTACTACTAATAATACCGTTTTCATTACTAAAGTCTTGTATGTGGTCCCTTAATATCCCCTCCAAAATCTTGCAGACTACCGATGTTAGGCTGACCGGCCTATAGTTACCCGGGATATATCTCAGCCCCTTTTTAAATATTGGTACCATAATGGCTTTTTTCCAATCAGCTGGCACCATACCCGTCTGTAAACTATCCTTAAAGATCAAGAATAATGGTCTGGCAACCTGGTTGCTAAGGTATTTTTCCTGGTTGCTAAGGTATTTTCCCAGTTGCTAAGGTATTTCACCCGGTTGCTAATGTATTTTTCCCCGGTTGCTACGGTATTTCACCTGGTTGCTAAGGTATTTCACCTGGTTGCTAGCGTATTCTTGCCGGTTGCTAATGTATTTTAACCAGTTGCTAAGGTATTTTTCCCAGTTGCTAAGGTATTTCACCTGATTGCTAAGGTATTTTTCCCAGTTGCTAAGGTATTTTTCCCGGTTTTTAAGGTATTTTCCCCAGGTGCTAGGGTATTCACCCGGTTGCTAGGATATTTTTACCCGGGTGCTAAGGCATTTTTCCCCGGTTGCTATGGTATTTCACCTGGTTGCTAAGGTATTTTTATCAGTTGCTAAGGTATTTTTCCTGGTTGCTAAGGTATTTCACCCGATTTGCTAGGGTATTTTTCCCCGTTTGCTAAGGTATTTTACCTGATTACTTAGGTATTTTTCCCAGTTTCTAAGGTATTTTTCCCAATTGCTAGGGTATTTTTCCCGGTTGCTAGGGTATTTTTCCCGGGTGCTAGGGTATTTTCCCCAGATGTTAGGGTATTTTTCCGGTTGCTAGGGTATTTCCCCCGCATTGCTAAGGTATTTTTCCCGGTTGCTAAGGTATTTCTTCCTGTTGCTAGGGTTCCCCCAGTTGCTAAGGTATTTTTCCCCGGTTGCAAAGGTATTTCACCTGGTTGCGAAGGTATTTTTCCCAGTTGCTAAGGTATTTTTTTCGGTTGCTAAGATATTTCACCTGGTTGCTTAGGTATTTTTCCCGTTTGCTAAGGAATTTTCCCGGTTGCTAGGGTATTTTTCCCCGGTTGCTAAGGTATTTTTTCCCAGTTGCTACGGTATTTCACCTGGTTCCTAGGGTATTTTTCCCAGTTGCTAATGTATTTTAACCGGTTGCTAAGGTATTTTCCCTGGTGGCTAAGGTATTTTTCCCGGTTGCTAAGGCATTTTCCTGGTTGCCAGAGTATTTTCCCCGGTTGCTACGGTATTTCACCTGGTTGCTAGGGTATTTTCCCTGGTTGCTAAGGTATTTTTCCCAGTTGTTAAGGTACTAGGTACTCTCAGATGAACTGCTTGTCTGCCCTGGTTACTTTCACTCGGGGTAACATTATCTTTCACATTATAGAAAAAAATTGGGCTAACTTTTTACCGTTTTCTTATTTTTTTAATTCAAAAAAGCGTATTTTTTCCCCCAAAAAATGGCGTGGTAAGACCGCTGTGCAAATACGGTGTGATAAACAAATATTGCAACCATCTCCATTTTATTCTCTGGGGTCTCTGCTAAGAAAAGAATAAATCAGAAAAAGGCCCGGTCCGGAAGTGGGGAAAAAAGGGGCTTTTCAATATTTTCCAATCTAAATCTCCAAAGAATAAAATAGTGAATTTAGGGAGAAATGGGAAATTTTTATATTTTCAGCTATAAATTCTATAAATGACTTTCTTCCTGAGGATTGAAGACCCCACCCACCAGCCAATCAGAAGTCGAAGGTCTCTGAAGGCGTGGTGCTGGTTGGTGGGCAGGGTCTGTGCTCCCACAATTCTTTCTGATTGGCTGGTGGGCGGGGTTTGTGGCGGCTCATTTGCATACAGTGATTTGCCTCACACGATATGCTGTATTCTTATTTTCTCTATGCTGTATTCTTATTTTCTCAATTTTAATCAACTTTTCATTTCACAGACATCATTCCTCAGGAAGAAGGTCATTTATAGAATCCGTTTGGGATGAAAATATTAAAATATTAGAATTGTACGCTCTCCCTAAGTTGGTGATTATGTGATTTGAGAGCACATAAATAGCACTTAGGGTTCCTGTTATATTGTCTAGGTCGGGACATCAGCGGAAGCTGCGGCCAAAGACATACATAAAGTGGTAACAATACAGAGAAGTTTAGCGTGGCCCCTGCGTAAGGATGACACTTAATCGTGATGCAATACCACTCTTTTTATTTACACCAAATCAATTCTACCCAATCTTTCTTCATCCATTTTACTCTCATTATCAACTATTGCAAGAAATCTACAAATATCACAGGGTGCCTGTGAGTGGTATTAGGTTTCCTGCACCCGGTCATACGGAGCGCAGAGGAAGTTAAGAGCTATGCATAATGGAGGGGGGGTATGATCTCCATGTATAAATACATAGGGGGGGGGGGGTATGATCTCCATGTATAAATACATAGGGGGGGTATGATCTCCATGTATAAATACATAGGGGGGGTATGATCTCCATGTATAAATACATAGGGGGGGGGTATGATCTCCATGTATAAATATATAGGGGGGGGTATGATCTCCATGTATAAATACATGGGGGGGGGGTATGATCTCCATGTATAAATACATAGGGGGGGGTATGATCTCCATGTATAAATACATAGGGGGGGTATGATCTCCATGTATAAATACATAGGGGGGGTATGATCTTCATGTATAAATACATAGGGGGGGGTATTATCTCCATGTAAAAATACATAGGGGGGTATGATCTCCATGTATAAATACATAGGGGGGGGGGTATGATCTCCATGTATAAATACATAGGGGGGGGAGGTATGATCTCCATGTATAAATACATAGGGGGGGGGTATGATCTCCATGTATAAATACATAGGGGGGGGGGTATGATCTCCATGTATAAATACATAGGAGGGGGTATGATCTCCATGTATAAATACATGGGGGGGGGGTATGATCTCCATGTATAAATACATGGGGGGGGGGTATGATCTCCATGTATAAATACATAGGGGGGAATGTATTAGTGTCTGAAGTTGATATAACAGCAGAAATGTAGAACATAAATCAATGTGTCACACTGTTTATAAGGCTCGGTTTCCACTGCCGCGGCTACGAAGTTGTGCTACTTCTAGCGCGACTTCGTAGCGAAAGTAAACTGCGGCTTTCAGTGAGGCTTGTCCCTCATTATAGAGGGAAGTCGCACTGAAGCCGGCTCAAAAGTCCCATGGGCATTTTCTTTTTGCATAATTATAATAATAAACATCATTTATTATCATTATCACATGACCTTATTATCATTATCACATGACCTTATTACCATTATCACATGACCTTATTATCATTATCACATGACCTTATTATCATTATCACATGACCTTATTATCATTGTCACATGACCTTATTATCATTGTCACATGACCTGTGTTGTCTGCATCAGTAAAAGTAATAATACTTTTTTTGCTTGTTTCAATCAATGACCGCCCCAAACCGTGATTATAAATACTAAAAACTATTTTTATTTTTTTTATTTTTGAAAAAAAAAAGTTATACTTACCTGCTCTGTGCAATTATATTGCACAGAGCAGTCCCTTACCTCGCATTCTGGAGTCCCCCACCAACACTGGCTGCTTTGCCCTGCTATGGGATGCCCTACTCAGCAAGCTATGCATTATGGGGGCGCACTCTTGAGCAGGACTGTGTGCGTTCATGGACACACGTAGCACCGGTAAGCTGTGTCCATGTTTGACTGACAGCAGCGGGAGCCGATATCTCCCACCGCTCTCAGTGTCTCCTTTGATAGCAGGGAGTGAGGAGAGCCGCACTGGAGCTTAAACAACACTGGATGGGTGAGGAGGCGGCAGGTAAGTGTTTATAGATTTGGGGGCAGTTAATGGGGCCTTTTCTTTTTTTTTTACCCTAATGCAAGGTAAGAAACAATTTACCTTATAAGCACACATACCCACTTTAATATATATATATTTTTTTTTATATCAGTGCCTGTTGGAACAGTTTTTTTTTATTTTTTAGTTGATTTTGTTTTTTTGAGTTTGACATTGGTTGACACGATCAAAGAAAGATTTTTACTTTTATATCTTACTGATGCAGACAGCAAAGATCATGGGATAATATTAATGTTATATATATATATATATATATATATGTTAGGGATAGACCGATTATCGGCGTGGCCGATATGCACTTTCCCCGATATATCGGTATCGGCCCCGGAACCGGCCAATATTGCCGATATTTTTGTGACGTCATTTTGCCTTCTTAGGCCACCTCCCTCGCCTTGGACAGCCTCATCTGGAGTCAGGAATAGTCTCGTGGGAGTGTATCACAGCCATACACCCACCCACAGCAGCCCGGTGCCAGCCACCCGGTGCCAGCCAGCCACCCACATCCACAGGCCCTGTACCAGCCAGCCACCCACAGGCACTGTACCAGAGAGCCAGCCAGCCACCCACAGGCACTGTACCAGCGAGCCAGCCAGCCACCCACAGGCACTGTACCAGCGAGCCAGCCAACCACCCACAGGCTCTGTGCAGGCCAGCCACCCACATCAACAGGCCCTGTACCAGCCAACCACAGGCACTGTACCAGCGAGCCAGCCAGCCACCCACATCCACAGGCATACCTCCCAACTTTTGAAGTTTGCAATGAGGGACACGGAAAGAGAAACCAAACCTGCGGCGCACGGAGCGCACCGCGGCAAATTGTGGGTGTGGCCAATTGCGTAGCAGTGAGAGGGGCTTAAGGGATAGGGTAAACAAAACCCAGACTTCATAGTACTCATAAAATATGATTTGATTGCTCAGCCTACCTTAAAGAAGAACTTCATTAAAATAGTCAGGGACTGCATAGCAACCAGCAACTGTTGAGACAATGAAGACTTTGGTGAGAAGTATATAATGTACAGTATTGTGTATATAGTGCAGGAGAGTGTAATGTACAAAATGCAGGAGACAGGAGTATGTAATGTACAGAATGCAGGAGACAGGAGTATGTAATGTACAGAATGCAGGAGACAGGAGTATGTAATGTATAGAATGCAGGAGACAGGAGTATGTAATGTACAGAATGCAGGAGACAGGAGTATGTAATGTACAGAATGCAGGGGACAGGAGTGTGTAATGTACAGAATGCAGGAGACAGGAGTATGTAATGTATAGAATGCAGGAGACAGGAGTATGTAATGTACAGAATGCAGGAGACAGGAGTATGTAATGTACAGAATGCAGGAGACAGGAGTATGTAATGTACAGAATGCAGGAGACAGGAGTATGTAATGTACAGAATGCAGGGGTCTGACTCTGCACCATCCACCCCCCCCCCCAGCTCTATACACCCCAAATGCCCACCCATCTCCATACACCCCCCCATCCACCCCAAATGCCCCCAGCAGCTCTATCCACCTCAAATGCCCACCCTAGCTCCATCCACCCCAAATGCCCACCCTAGCACTATCTATCCCAAACACCCATCCAACCTCCAAACACTCCAAATGGCCACCCCAGCTCCATCCACCCCCCCATCCAGCTCCATTCACCCCATATGCCCACCCCAGCTCCATCCACCCCAAATGCCCCGAGCTCCATCCAACCCAAATGCCCCCTTTTGGGGGGCGCAAACAGAAAAATGTAATAGGCATTGCTTTGCGGCAAAAAACGCTGTTAAAAATTGCGTGACTTTGAGGTTACAAAAGTGTGAAAGGGGCCTTCAGTAATCAAGGTAGAGTGTGCCCCCTTCAATGCAGAGTGACCAGCATGCCGTGCCCCCCTTCAATGCAGAGGGACCAGCGTGCCCCCTTTCAATGCAGAATGGCCAGCGTGCCCCCCTTTCAATGCAGAATGACCAGCGTGCCCCCTTTCAATACAGAATAACCAGCGTGCCACCTTTCAATGCAGAATGACCAGCATGACCCCTTTCAATGTAGAATAACCAGCCTGACCCCTTTCAATGCAGAGAGACCTGTGTGCCCCTTTCAATGCAGAGAGACCAGCGTGCCCCCTTCAATGCAGAATGACCAGCGTGACCCCTTTCAATGCAGAATAACCAGCGTGACCCTTTTCAATGCAGAATAACCAGCGTGACCCCTTTTAATGCAGAATGACCAGCGTGACCCCTTTCAATGCAGAATAACCAGCGTGACCCCTTTCAATGCAAAATAACCAGCCTGACCCCTTTAATGCAGAATGACCAGCATGACCCCTAATGCAGAATAACTAGCGTGACCCCTGTCAAAGAATAACCAGCGTGACCCCTTTAATGCAGAATGGCCAGCGTGACCCCTTTAATGGAGAATAACCAGCGTGACCCCTTTAATGCAGAATAACCAGCGTGATCCCTTTAATGCAGAATTACCCGCGTGACCCCTTTAATGCAGAATGACCAGTGTGACCCCTTAATGCAGAATGACCCGTGTGACCCCTTAATGCAGAATGACCAGCGTGACCCTTTTAATGCAGAATGACCCGCGTGACCCCTTAATGCAGATTGACCAGCGTGACCCCTTTAATGCAGAATGACCCGCGTGACCCCTTAATGCAGAATGACCAGTGTGACCCCTTTAATGCAGAAGGACCAGCGTGACCCCTTAATGCAGAATGACCAGCGTGCCGTGCCCCCCCACCCGAGACCAGTGCACTTACCTGCAGCGGCTTCTCCTGTGTCCCCCGGCATCTCCTCGAGTCCTTCTGCCTCCTCCTCGGCCAATGGCATGGTTTCCTGATTGGCCAGGAGGAGGATCTGTGTGACAATATCGAATATTAATTCGCTATTGTCACACAATGGGTGGACTGGGGGCCCTCCATGTTCTTCTTGCAGCCGCTAAATGCCTACTTTTCCTCCTCTCCCTCCTGCAGGCATTTAGCAGCTGCAGGAAGAACATGGAGGGCATCGGTCCCTCTATATGTTACCCCTCCTCTCCTGGTTTAGAATGGAGCCACATGGGCCTCTTGGAGCATCATGCCGGGTCGCAATGGCGACCACTGTAGTTATGCCCCTGCAGTGGAGAAAAATAAAAGTTCTGTCAGGATGAAGGAGCAATGAGGTACTGTATGAATGGAATGCTGTCAGGATTGGCAGATGGGATGGACCACTGGTGAGAGGATTTCTTGGCATAAAGGGTTAAAAAGTGATAAAAGGATTGCATAGTTGCCAACATTTGAAAAAAATTTCCAGGGACACTTTGCAGCACAGCTTTCAATTACTTACGACACCCACTTCCCCAAAGCTCCGCCCACTCCGCATAATTAATCTCCGCCTACTTATCAGATTATAGGGTCTACTTCATAAAGAGAGAATTACAGGAAATTGAAAAGGGAATTGAAAACTTAAGGCCAAAGTATCAGAGTTGGAATAATTCTCCCATTCAGCTGCACTACTTCTGCCTAAAGTTTAAAATTCTCATCACAATTCCCTGCAATTCTAAAGTGTGAAATGTGCTCAGTAGGGATGATCAAACTTTTGAAAAGTTCGGTTCGACCAGAACACCCGAACTTCACGAAAGTTCGGCTCGGATTTCAGAACCCCATTGAAATCAATGGGACCCGAACTTCTGTAATCAAAAAACACCATTTTTAAGCCCTAAAACCCAATAAATGCCCCTAAAAAGTGCCTAGGGTTCTGGGTCATGCCCCAGGGACTATTAATCACACAAAAAAAAGTTCTCAAAAATTGTCGTTTTTGATAGATAGCCAATTATTGAAAAAATTAAAAAAAAAAAAAAAAAAAAGAGATTTCTTTGGATTTAGTGTCTGGGGGGTCTAAAAGTTGTACCTGTGAAGTTTCAGCTCTGTATCATGTCCAGAACCAGAATTACAGCATACCAAACCTTCAAAAATGACTTTTTTGCTTAACCGCACCTTTCTTTTGCTCCTAATCAACGGCTCAGCCAATGTGTATGATGGGGACATAATGCAGTGCACTGGAAACAAGATTAGAGGTTTTTTTGGAAAAAGGTGCTCTCTCTTTAAATGTGCATATAATTAACGGGTGTATTTCCACAATGGGGCTTTTATTACCAAATGTTTCAAGAAGTCCAAAGATGTATGTAATTGCACTTTATTTCATGTAAAATGGTGTTTGGTGCACTTTAACTTGAAATCTCACAAGAAACAGACATATATGCACGGATACATTGAGGGTTAGGGGTAGGGGCCACAATGTAGTGCAGAGTGAACAAGATTAGAGATGTTTTGGATGAATACTGTTGTCTCTTGACTTTGAATAGAAGTAAAGGATGCTTAAAAATTGGGCATTTGGTGGTGCGGACGATGCCTTGACACCATATCCCTATGAAAGTGCTGGTAATGAAAGCAATAATTGCCTTTGTAAGGAAAAAAATTACAATGATATGCATCTGTGTGACAGGTGCGCAAAAATTGTTGTTTGGGTGTTGGCGGAGCCATACCACTGTAAGCCCAAAGAGCTGGTGTTGAAGAAGGCGTAAAAATTATGAAGGTGTGCACCTGTGGAACAGGTGCGCAAACATGGTAGTTTTGGTGTTGGCGGAGCCTCCCCACCATAACCCCAAAGAGCTGGCTTTGAAGGAGGCCCAAAAATTGTAAAGGTGTGCACCTGTGGAACAGGTTCGCAAACATGGTAGTTTTTGTTTAGCATAGCCTCCCCACCTTAACCCCAAAGAGCTGGCGTTGAAGGAGGCCCAAAAATTGTAAAGGTGTGCACCTGTGGAACAGGTGCGCAAACATTGTAGTTTTTGTTTTAGCATAGCCTCCCCACCTTAACCCCAAAGAGCTGGTGTTGAAGGAGGCCCCAAAATTGTAAAGGTGTGCACCTGTGGAACAGGTGCGCAAACATTGTCGTTTTTGTTTTAGCATAGCCTCCCCACCTTAACCCCAAAGAGCTGGTGTTGAAGGAGGCCCAAAAATTGTAAAGGTGTGCACCTGTGGAACAGGTGCGCAAACATTGTCGTTTTTGTTTTAGCATAGCCTCCCCACCTTAACCCCAAAGAGCTGGTGTTGAAGGAGGCCCAAAAATTGTAAAGGTGTGCACCTGTGGAACAGGTGCGCAAACATTGTAGTTTTTGTTTTAGCATAGCCTCCCCACCTTAACCCCAAAGAGCTGGTGTTGAAGGAGGCCCAAAAATTGTAAAGGTTTGCACCTGTGGAACAGGTGCGCAAACATTGTCGTTTTTGTCATAACCAAAATGAGGTTCTGTGAACGTAAAGAGAATGAGAGGAGGGTTTGAGGGTGGCACCATGGTCCAGGCTTAAACTGAGGCTCAACTGCCACATCACAATGATAGCCTAGTCTACAAGGTCTGCATCAGGTGCATCAAAGCTTGATATCCACGACTGATTCATCTTAATGAATGTCAAACGGTCGACTGAGTCGGTGGAGAGTCTAGTTCGATGGTCTGTGACGAATCCTCCTGCTGCGCTGAATGCCCGTTCCGATAGGACACTGGAAGCAGGGCAGGCCAACAACTCCATGGCATACTGGGCCAGTTCTGGCCAGTGGTCTAATCTTAAGACCCAGTATGCCAGTGGATCGGATTCGTCACATGAAAAGCCCTCTGTGTCACTTTGTGCCCTCACGTAATCGTCCACCATGTGATGCAGACGGTGTCGATGCGATGTGGCAGCTGAGAGGCCTGGGCGGTGAGGACTAAAAAAAGACCGAAAGGCATCCGTCAACCGCACGCCTTCTCCAACGCTCCTCTCGTGACCACCAGTAGAATCCATGGTAGGTTGTCCCCGCCCCTGCACCCTACGGGAGTCGGGGAACATGTTCACCAGATTCCTCTTGAGACTGTCCTCAAGGGATTTGATCCTGTGGACTCTCTGGGTGGATGGGAAAAGCTCCGAGACTTTACACTTGTACCGGGGGTCAAGTAGGGTGGCCAACCAATAGTGGTTAGTCTCTTTAATGGCCTTGATTCTGGGGTCCTTTCGCAGGCTCTGGAGCATGATGTTTCCCATGCGTCGCAAATTAGCGAAGGCCTGAGAAGCTGACTCCTCGGGGTCACTCATAACGACATTATCTTCAACGGGCTCCTCCTCCTCCCAGCCACGTACTACTCCAAAGTGTCCCGAGGGAGTCAAACTAGGCCTTGCAGATTGCCGCATGTCTTCCTCCTCCTCCTCCTCAAACCCTGCAAAAGTTCCCGCAGAATCGTCCTCCTCCTCCTCTTCCACCCCTGGATCCTGCTCGGGCCTCTGGGAGCTAGGCATAATGGGGTCAGGATTCTCAGGATAAAGGGGGCCTTGAGAGGCAAGGAAGTCCTCCTCTTCCTCCTGCTGCTCTGCCTCCAGTGCCCTGTCCATAATGCCACGCAGAGTGTGCTCCAACAAAAACAGTACCGGTAGGGTGTCACTGATGCATGCGCTGTCCCGGCTGACCATCCTTGTGGCCTCCTCAAATGGCGAGAGGACAGCGCATGCATCCTTAATCAAAAGCCACTGCCGTGGTGAAAAGAAGCCCAGGCGCGCAGAGCCAGTGCTGGTGCCGTACTCGCATAGGTATTCATTGAGGGCCCTCTGCTGCGTGTACAGGCGCTGCAGCATAGCCAAGGTGGAGTTCCAGCGGGTGGGCATGTCACAGATGAGGCGGTGTACCGGCAGGTGAAACTCGCGCTGCACTTCGGCCAAACGTGCAGTGGCACTGTACGACCGCCTGAAGTGACTGCACACCCTTCTTGCCATCCTTAGCACATCCTGCATTCCCGGGTACGAGTTCAAAAACCGCTGTACCACGAGATTCAGGACATGCGCCAGGCATGGCACATGGGTTAACTTTCCCTGACGAAGGGTGGCCAGGAGGTTTGACCCATTATCAGTAACCACCATCCCTGGCTGCAGCTGGCGTGGTGTCAACCACCTCTGGGCCTGTGCCTGCAGAGCCCCAAGAATCTGAGGGGCAGTGTGCTGCCTGTCCCCTAGACACACAAGCTGCAGCACTGCGTGACACCTTTTGGCCTGAGACATAGAATAGCCCTTTGAACGTTTACGTGGTACCTCATCATATTCAAAGGACCATTCTGCAGAGGAGGGCATGGAGGAGGTAGAGGAGGAGGAGCAGGAGGGGGTAGAAGTGATCGATCTACCCGGATGAGCGACAGCACCAGCTGTTTGCAGACGTGGGGGCAACACTGGCTGCAGCACCGAGCCCTGGCTACAATCCCTTCCACTGGCAAGCAGTGTCACCCAGTGAGCAGTGACAGAAATGTACCGTCCCTGCCCATGTTTGCTTGACCAAGTGTCAGCCGTCAAGTGTATCTTACGGCTGACTGACTTGGCCAGGGACGACACTACATTGCCTTCCACATGTTGGTATAGGGATGGCAGGGCCTTACGGGAAAAGTAATGCCGACTTGGCACCTGCCACTGTGGAACTGCACATTTTGCGAAGTCACGGAAGGGAGCAGACTCTACCAGGTTAAATGGTAATAGTTGCAGAGCCAGTAGTTTAGCCAAACTACTGTTTAGACGCTGGGCATGTGGGTGGCGGGGAGTATACATTTTTTTTCGTTCCAGCATGTGTGGAATCGAAATTTGGCGTCTAGATGATACAGCTGGTGGTGTGCTGGAGGTAGATGCGACACTGCCTGCTATATCATCATCCCTGCCAGTGGAGGCTGCCAACAGGTGACGAGTGACTATAGCAGGGCCAGGAACAGACTGATGTGCAGGTGGAGCAGGTGGAGCAGATGGAGCATGAGGAGGAGCGCGAGGAGAACTAGGAGGCCGACTGACCGATCTTTGGCCCTTTTGTGGGTTCTTTAAATGCTCCTGCCAACGGGCCGAGTGGTGGGTTGTCAAATGCCTGTTTAGGCAGCTTGTACCCAGGTGGTTGACATTTTTGCCACGTTTTATACCCTTCTTACAAATCTTGCAGATCGCAACTGTTTTATCTGCATGGGATGTCTCAAAAAAGGCCCAGCAAGATGAGGTGTGTATAGTGGCCCGGGAGACAACAGGTGCGGCCTTAGATGGAGTAGGCCGTCTGCTCTCCCCTCTTGCTTGCTCTGCCTCCTCCTCAACCTCAGACCCAACATCTGACTCCATCAAAGACTGAGCATCAGGCCTGGCCTGGGAGACAACAGGTGCGGCCTTAGATGGAGCGGGCCGTCTGCTCTCCCCTCTTGTTTGCTCTGCCTCCTCCTCAACCTCAGACCCAACATCTGATTCTATCAAAGACTGAGCATCAGGCCTGGCCTGGGAGACAACAGGTGCGGCCTTAGATGGAGCGGGCCGTCTGCTCTCCCCTCTTGTTTGCTCTGCCTCCTCCTCAAACTCAGACCCAACATCAGACTCCATAAAGGACTGAGCATCAGGCTGGAGTAGATGGCCGACACTGTGGTCAAACAGCTCAGCTGACTCCTCTGCCATGTCTGAAATTGGGTCTAAGGGAGGACATGAGGTGGACATGGACTCATCTGTATTTGTTCTGACAACTGCAGAAGACTGACCACTTTTCTCTGCCTGGGTCACTGTAGTTGCAGATGATGCCGATGATGAGGGTTTGTTCATATAGTCCACCACCTCCTGTACATACTGTGGACGTATAGCTTGGCCACTGCCGGAGAACAATCCAAATGGTGGCCTGGCTGAGGACTGACCACCACGTCCACCCCTGCCTCTAGACACCCTAGAAGCTGTGCCCCTTTCCGCAGCAGGGCCACGTATGCCTTTTCTTGGTCTACCAGGCATATTTCTCAATGATGCGTTGGCAACTGTGTGCGGTGAAAAACGCACACTGCTATGCGACCCACAGTTGTCGCTGGATACAGCACAGCAGTTGCGGTTCACGCACAGTACCAAAGCCTTTTGCACAGTGGACCTAACGCTTTGAACAACAGGCGTTAGGTTGTCACTGATGCGTTGGCAACTGTGTGCGGTGAAAAACGCACACTGCTATGCGACCCACAGTTGTCGCTGGATACAGCACAGCAGTTGCGGTTCACGCACAGTAGCAAAGCCTTTTGCACAGTGGACCTAACGCTTTGAACAACAGGCGTTAGGTTGTCACTGATGCGTTGGCAACTGTGTGCGGTGAAAAACGCACACTGCTATGCGACCCACAGTTGTCGCTGGATACAGCACAGCAGTTGCGTGTCACGCACAGTTGCAAAGGCTTTTGTACAGTGCACCTAACACTTTGAACAACAGGCGTTAAGTTGTCACTGATGCGTTGGCAACTGTGTGCGGTGAAAAACGCACACTGCTATGCGACCCACAGTTGTCGCTGGATACAGCACAGCAGTTGCGGTTCACGCACAGTAGCAAAGCCTTTTGCACAGTGGACCTAACGCTTTGAACAACAGGCGTTAGGTTGTCACTGATGCGTTGGCAACTGTGTGCGGTGAAAAACGCACACTGCTATGCGACCCACAGTTGTCGCTGGATACAGCACAGCAGTTGCGTGTCACGCACAGTTGCAAAGGCTTTTGTACAGTGCACCTAACGCTTTGAACAACAGGCGTTAAGTTGTCACTGATGCGTTGGCAACTGTGTGCGGTGAAAAACGCACACTGCTATGCGACCCACAGTTGTCGCTGGATACAGCACAGCAGTTGCGGTTCACGCACAGTAGCAAAGCCTTTTGCACAGTGGACCTAACGCTTTGAACAACAGGCGTTAGGTTGCCACTGATGCGTTGGCAACTGTGTGCGGTGAAAAACGCACACTGCTATGCGACCCACAGTTGTCGCTGGATACAGCACAGCAGTTGCGTGTCACGCACAGTTGCAAAGGCTTTTGTACAGTGCACCTAACGCTTTGAACAACAGGCGTTAAGTTGTCACTGTATTTTGCTGCCTAGCAAGCACGTATACCTGCTGTGATAGAGCAGCACTGTGCCACGTGCTCACTAAACAGAACCCTCACACTTTCCCTACAGAAACTAAATTTTCAAATCTAACTAATGTAGTACAAAGTTCCCTAACTACACTAGATATCCCTTTCCACTAAATAGAAAGCTCCATACAGCAGAAGACTGACACTGTCCCTTAAGTTTTTTTTTTTTTTAACTCTAAGAACCAGCACAATCGCTGTATCTATCTACACTGGCTGTAAGCTAAATACAATTCTGCTATATGGAGCTTTAGAACCACTCGATATGTAGGAAATGTAGTGTAGCAAGCAGGAGTCAGACAGAACTGCTTCAACTCTCTTCAACAGGCTCTGGATAACTGTGCTAGGGGTTAGGCGGGGCCATCTTATATAGTGTGGGGCGTATTCACTCCTGATTGGCCTCTGGTCCCCGTAGTCACTCCAATCACGTTCCTAGGAGACTCCTGCCCCCTCATTGGCTTTTGCAGACGTTTCTGGGCCAATCACGGGCTTTTAAAGCCCAGTTCCTGTCCCAGTGCATTTTGGGCGGTTCTGGTGGCCGAATACCGAACTTTTGCCGCAAAAAGTTCGGTATTCGGCCGAATATCGAACATCCAATGTTCGGGTCGAACCGATGGTCGACCCGAACCGTTCGATCATCCCTAGTGCTCAGGTGTGACCATACAAAAATGTAATATGGAAATATAAAGTGCAAGGTGTAAATAAGTACAATTATACTATCTGGTATAATTAGGTTTTATTGTACTTATTTACACCTTGCACTTTATTTATATTTACATATTACATTTTTTCTATGGTCACACCTGAGCACATTTCACACTTTATTCACCTGTCTTTGAATTCAGCCCTCTGTAGGGTGATAATTTCATTTACATAAAACAATGTAGCATCCTTTCCTTCCTAACACATTACCCAGTCCATACCAGTATAGATCCTAACACATTACCCAGTCCATACCAGTATAGATCCTAACACATTACCCAGTCCATACCAGTATAGATCCTCACACATTACCCAGTCCATACCAGTATAGATCCTAACACATTCCCCAGTCCATACCACCCTCACACATTACCCAGTCCATACCAGTATAGATCCTAACACATTACCCAGTCCATACCAGTATAGATCCTAACTCATTACCCAGTCCATACCAGTATAGATCCTAACTCATTACCCAGTCCATACCAGTATAGATCCTAACACATTCCCCAGTCCATACCAGTATAGATCCTAACACATTACCCAGTCCATACCACCCTCACACATTACCCAGTCCATACCAGTATAGATCCTAACACATTACCCAGTCCATACCAGTATAGATCCTAACTCATTACCCAGTCCATACCAGTATAGATCCTAACTCATTACCCAGTCCATACCAGTATAGATCCTAACACATTCCCCTGTCCATACCAGTATAGATCCTAACACATTACCCAGTCCATACCACCCTCACACATTACCCAGTCCATACCAGTATAGATCCTAACACATTACCCAGTCCATACCAGTATAGATCCTAACACATTACCCAGTCCATACCAGTATAGATCCTAACACATTCCCCAGTCCATACCAGTATAGATCCTAACACATTCCCCAGTCCATACCAGTATAGATCCTAACTCATTACCCAGTCCATACCATCCTCACACATTACCCAGTCCATACCAGTATAGACCCTAACACATTACCCAGTCCATACCATCCTAACACATTACAGAGTCCATACCAGTATAGTCCATACCAGTATAGATCCTAACACATTACCCAGTCCATACCATCCTCACACATTACCCAGTCCATACCAGTATAGATCCTAACACATTACCCAGTCCATACCATCCTAACACATTACAGAGTCCATACCAGTATAGTCCATACCAGTATAGATCCTAACACATTACCCAGTCCATATTATCCTAACACATACCAAGTCCATACCAGTATAGATATCCAGCATGAGATTTTTCCCATTGAGGATTGAGGTCTGTTTTCATTTTTTGAGCAATATATATATATATATATATATATATATATATATATATATGCACACACATACACATACACGGATATGTACACACATTTATCTAGAGCTAGAAAACTATATATATGTATCAATTAACAGGTGTATAAATTATATCTATAAAAAAACATTATTAATAGTAGTAATTAATGGAGTGTGAGGCCTCCAGCTTGTCGGAAGGTGCTCTGCCTCCCCCTGCTGGCGGATTTTGGAAAGTGCACCATGCTGACACCCTGCCTTCGGTGACACGTTAAATTTGTGACAGGCGGGAAGAGTGAGCGGGCACAGAGAGAGAGACAACCTGCTGCCAGAACTACAACTCCTAGCTGGGGTGAGAGTGACACTGTGTGGCACAAAAGTAAAAAAAAAAAAAAAAAAAAAAAATTTTTTTTTTTGTGATTTACATTGTCCCTGATTAACAGGGACACTGTAAAATGCCCGGGACAGGCTCCTATTTGCCGGGATTGTCCCGGGAAAAACGGGACAGTTGGCAGGTATGGGATTGCAGATCAGGAAATGCTGAGGATGAAGGGGGAGGGGGGCTGCTGGGGGTGTAGTGACTGAGAACCAAACAAGCAGTTGGGAGAGAGGAGACAGTGAACAGCTGGACAGAAGGAACGGTGTGGGGAGTTATGTGTGCAGTGATGGGGAAAGATTCTCTCATTTACCTTCTGCAAAGCGCATTCCGTCGGTACAGAGGCAGTGTAGTTTACAGCTCGAGCTGTTTTGCAAGGAGGAATGGGCAAAAATTTCAGTCTCTCGATGTGCAAAACTGATAGAGACATACCCCAAGCGACTTACAGCTGTAATCGCAGCAAAAGGTGGCGCTACAAAGTATTTACTTAAGGGGGCTGAATAATTTTGCACGCCCAATTTTTCAGTTTTTTATTTGTTAAAAAAGTTTGAAATATCCAATAAATTTCGTTCCACTTCATGGTTGTGTCCCACTTGTTGTTGATTCTTCACATAAAATTACAGTTTTATATCTTTATGTTTGAAGCCTGAAATGTGGCAAAAGGTCGCAAAGTTCAAGGGGGCCGAATACTTTCGCAAGGCACTGTGTATATATATATATATATATATCTGTGTGTGTGTGTATATCCAGTGGGTACAGAAAGTATTCAGACCCCCTTAAATTTGTCACTCTTTGTTATATTTCAGCCATTTACTAAAATCATTTAGGTTCATTCTTCTTCCTCATGAATGTACACATAGCACCCCATACTGACAGAAAAACACAGAATTGTTGACATTGTTGCAGATTTATTAAAAAAGAAAAACTGAAATATCACATGGTCCTAAGTATTCAGACCCTTTGCTCAGTATTTAGTAGAAGCCCCCTTTTGATCTAATACAGCCAGGAGTCTTTTTGGGAAAGATGCAACAAGTCTTTCACACCTGGATTTGGGGATCCTCTGCCATTCCTCCTTGCAGATCCTCTCCAGTTCTGTCAGGTTGGATGGTAAACGTTGGTGGACAGCCATTTTTAGGTCTCTCCAGAGATGCTCAATTGGGTTTAAGTCAGGGCTCTGGCTGGGCCATTCAAGAACAGTCATGGAGTTGTTGTGAAGCCACTCCTTCGTTATTTTAGCTGTGTGCTTAGGGTCATTGTCTTGTTGGAAGGTAAACCTTCGGCCCAGTCTGAGGTCCAGAGCACTCTGGAGAAGGTTTTTGTCCAGGATATCCCTGTACTTGGCCGCATTCATCTTTCCCTCGATTGCAACCAGTCGTCCTGTCCCTGCAGCTGAAAAACACCCCCACAGCATGATGCTGCCACCACCATGCTTCACTGTTGGGACTGAATTGGACAGGTGATGAGCAGTGCCTGGTTTTCTCCACACATACCGCTTAGAATTAAGGCCAAAAAGTTCTATTTTGGTCTCATCAGACCAGAGAATCTTATTTCTCACCATCTTGGAGTCCTTCAGGTGTTTTTTTAGCAAACTCCATGCAGGCTTTCATGTGTCTTACACTGAGGAGAGGCTTTTGTCGGGCCACTCTGCCATAAAGCCCCGACTGGTGGAGGGCTGCAGTGATGGTTGACTTTCTACAACTTTCTCCCATCTCCTGACTGCATCTCTGGAGCTCAGCCACAGTGATCTTTGGGTTCTTCTTTACCTCTCTCACCAAGGCTCTTCTCCCCCGATAGCTCAGTTTGGCCGGACGGCCAGCTCTAGGAAGGGTTCTGGTCATCCCAAACGTCTTCCATTTGAGGATTATGGAGGCCACTGTGCTCTTAGGAACCTTAAGTGCAGCAGAAATCTTTTTGTAACCTTGGCCAGATCTGTGCCTTGCCACAATTCTGTCTCTGAGCTCTTCAGGCAGTTCCTTTGACCTCATGATTCTCATTTGCTCTGACATGCATTGTGATCTGGAAGGTCTTATATAGACAGGTGTGTGGCTTTCCTAATCAAGTCCAATCAGTATAATCAAACACAGCTGGACTCAAATGAAGGTGTAGAACCATCTCAAGGATGATCCGAAGAAATGGAAAGCACCTGAGTTAAATATATGAGTGTCACAGCAAAGGGTCTGAATACTTAGGACCATGTGATATTTCAGTTTTTCTTTTTTAATAATCTGCAACAATGTCAACAATTCTGTGTTTTTCTGTCAGTATGGGGTGCTATGTGTACATTCATGAGGAAGAAGAATGAACTTAAATGATTTTAGCAAATGGCTGCAATATAACAAAGAGTGAAAAATTTAAGGGGGTCTGAATACTTTCCGTACCCACTGTATATATATATATATATATGTGTGTGTGTATATGTATATATGTGTGTGCATATATATATGTATATATACTGTATATGTGTGTGTGTATAGATAGATGGATATTCAGTTAGTTTTCATGTGTCAGAACATGTCATTATGTGTTCTTTTAAACTTTGGTTTCACTTTTTAAACTAGGCGGCACCAGGGGGTATTTTGCAATTCGGCACTGCGGGACTTTAACGGACAATTGCGCGGTCGTGCGACGCTGTACCTAAACGAATTTGACGTCTTTTTTTCCCACAAATAGAGCTTTCTTTTGGTGGTATTTGATCACCTGTGCGATTTTTTGATCATGCGCTATAAACAAAAAAAGAGCGTCAATTTTGCAAAAATAACAATATTTTTCAAATTTTTTTAAATGAAATTCCCCAAAAAAAAAATGTAAAAATCAAAATTTTTTTAACATTTTCGGCACAATTTGTTTTATGCTACATATGTTTGGTAAAAAAAAATCGCAAAAAGCGTATTTTGATTGGTTTGCGCAAAAGTTATCGCGTTTACTAACAAAGGAGAATATTTTTGTAATTTTTGGTGGTTTTTTTTTAACGAGTAATGGCGGCTATCTGCGATTTTTTTGCGGGACTGCGACATTGTGGCGGACAGATCGGATCCTTGACTGACATTTTTGACACTTTTGGGGGTACCAGTGACATTACTACAGTAATCAGTGCTATAAATATGCACTGTTACTGTAAAATTACACTGGCAGTGAAGGGGTTAACTTTATTTGAGAGGGAGGGGCTGTGTGTGTCCCTAGGGGCGTGATTCTTACTGTGATTGGCTGTGGCTTGAAGTGTAGGAACAGTGATCAACGGTCTTACATAGTAGAACCGTATGATCAGTGTTTCTACACGGGGGAGAATGACAGGCGGCTTGTTTACTCTAGCCGCCTGCCTTTCTCCCTCTCCCCCGACGATCGCTGAGTGACCGGCAGACATCGGGTCTGCCGGTCACACGCGCGGGGGGCCCGTGACCACGCGGGAGCGCGCCGCCGGCCGCGCGCGTCCGCTCCCCAGAGCCTCACAGGCTAGTGACGTACCGATACGTCACTCTGCCTATGAGGGGCTGACCGCCGCAGTATATCTACTTGCGGCGGTCGGCAAGCGGTTAAACTAGGTGGCACTGTAATCTCACACTATCTCGTGAGATTACAGGCAGTCCACCACATTTTACTTGGATCTCGGCCGTTTTCAGAGGAAAAACTTCTCCTCTGATCACCCTGTGAGAAGTGAAGTTCTCGGCCTCCTAAACAGGGTGCCAGAGGAGATAATTTACAAACCCCTCACTGAGGTATTACTCCCAGTCGCTACAGTACTCCTCCCGGTTGCTAAGGTATTTTTCCCCATTGCTAAGGTATTTTTCCCGATTGCTAAGTTATTTCCCTGGTTGCTAAGATATTTTTCCTAGTTCCTAGGGTATTTCTCCCGGTTGCTAAGGTATTTTCCCGGTTGCTAGGGTATTTTCCCCTGGTTGCTAAGGTATTTTTCCCGGTTGCTAAGGTATTCCACCCGGTTGCTATGGTATTTTCCCTGGTTGTTAAGATAGTTTTCCTAGTTGCTAGGGTATTTTTCCCAGTTGCTAAGGTATGTTTCCCAGTTGCTAAGGTATTTATCCCTGTTGCTAAGGTATTTCCCCCGGTTGCTAAGGTATTTTTCCCCATTTGCAAAGGTATTTCACCTGGTTGCTAAGGTATTTCCCCCGGTTGCTAAGGTATTTTTCCCCATTTGCTAAGGTATTTCACCTGGTTGCTAGGGTATTTCACCTTACATATAGTTACATAGTTACATAGTTTGTGAGGTTGAAAAAAGACATCAGTCCATCCAGTTCAACCTATGATGTGTGTGTGTGTTTGCTTTTAACCGTACATTGTATACCCCTGTATGTTGTACATTGTATACCCCTGTATGTTGTACATTGTATACCCCTGTATGTTGTGGTCTCTAAGGTGTCCATCTAATAGTTTTTTGAAACTATCAATGCTCCCTGCTGATACCACTGCTTGTGGAAGAGAATTCCACATCCTTACTGCTCTCAGAGTGAAGAACCCCTTACGCATTTTAAGGTTAAACCGCCTTTCCTCTAGTTTTAGTGAGTGGCCACGTGTCTTATTGTATCTCCTCTCTCTGAATAGTTTGTTCCTTATGCTCGGGTCGCCAGTACAGTATTTGTACATTGATATCATATCCCCCCTCAATCGTCTCTTCTCCAGAGAGAATAGGTTCAGTGCTTGTAGTCTTTCCTCATAGCTGATGTCCTCCATTCCCCTAATTATTTTTGTTGCCCTTCTCTGGACTTTCTCCAGTTCCAGCACATCCTTCCTGAGGACCGGTGCCCAGAACTGGACAGCATACTCCAGATGTGGCCGGACCAGAGTCTTGTAGAGTGGAAGAATAATCTCTTTATTTCTGGAGTGAATCCCCTTTTTTATACATCCCAGTATTCTGTTGGCTTTGCTTGCAGCTGCTTGGCATTGCATGCCCCTGCCAAGCCTGTTGTCTACCAGTACCCCCAGGTCCTTTTCCATCCTAGACTCACCCAGAGGTTCCCCCCCTAGTGAATAGCTTGCTTTCTGGTTTCTGGCACCCAGGTGCATTACTTTACATTTTTCTACATTAAATCTCATCTGCCATGTAGTTGCCCACCCCGTTATTTTGTTCAGGTCTGCTTGTAAGGTTTCCACATCCTGCATAGAAGATATTGGCATGCCTAGTTTAGTATCATCCGCAAATACAGAGATTGTACTAGATATCCCCTCCTCTAGATCATTTATGAATAAATTAAACAGGATTGGTCCCAGGACAGAACCCTGGGGGACCCCACTTTCCACACCCGCCCAATCCGAGTACTCCCCATTAATCACCACCCTCTGTACTCTCCCCTGGAGCCAGTTCTCTATCCAGGTACTCACCTTATGGTCCATACCTACCTTCCTTAGTTTGTACAGTAATCGTTTGTGGGGAACGGTGTCAAAGGCCTTTGCAAAGTCCAGATACACCACATCCACAGGCTTACCTTTATCTAGATGGCAGCTCACTTCATCGTAGAAGGTTAATAGATTGGTTTGGCATGAACGATTTTTCATAAATCCATGCTGATTACTACTAATAATACCGTTTTCATTACTAAAGTCTTGTATGTGGTCCCTTAATATCTCCTCCAAAATTTTGCAGACTACTGATGTTAGGCTGACCGGCCTATAGTTAACCCGGGATATATCTCGGCCCCTTTTTAAATATTGGTACCACGTTGGCTTTTTTCCAACCAGCTGGCACCATACCCGTCTGTAAACTATCCTTAAAGATCAAGAATAATGGTCTGGCAACCTGGTTGCTAAGGTATTTTTCCTGGTTGCTAAGGTATTTTCCCGATTGCTAAGGTATTTCACCCGGTTGCTAATGTATTTTTCCCTGGTTGCTACGGTATTTCACCTGGTTGCTAAGGTATTTCACCTGGTTGCTAGCATATTCTTGCCGGTTGCTAATGTATTTTAACCAGTTGCTAAGGTATTTTTCCCAGTTGCTAAGGTATTTCACCTGATTGCTAAAGTATTTTTCCCAGTTGCTAAAGTATTTTTCCCGGTTTTTAAGGTATTTTCCCCAGGTGCTAGGGTATTCACCCGGTTGCTAGGATATTTTTACCCGGTTGCTAAGGCATTTTTCCCTGGTTGCTATGGTATTTCACCTGGTTGCTAAGGTATTTTTATCAGTTGCTAATGTATTTTTCCTGGTTGCTAAGGTATTTCACCCGATTGCTAGGGTATTTTTCCCCGTTTGCTAAGGTATTTTACCTGATTACTTAGGTATTTTTCCCAGTTGCTAAGGTATTTTTCCCAATTGCTAGGGTATTTTACCCGGTTGCTAGGGTATTTTTCCCGGGTGCTAGGGTATTTTCCCCAGATGTTAGGGTATTTTTCCGGTTGCTAGGGTATTTCTCCCGCATTGCTAAGGTATTTTTCCCGGTTGCTAAGGTATTTCTTCCTGTTGCTAGGGTTCCCCCAGTTGCTAAGGTATTTTTCCCCGGTTGCAAAGGTATTTCACCTGGTTGCGAAGGTATTTTTCCCAGTTGCTAAGGTATTTTTTTCGGTTGCTAAGGTATTTCACCTGGTTGCTTAGGTATTTTTCCCGCTGGCTAAGGAATTTTCCTGGTTGCTAGGGTATTTTTCCTCGGTTGCTAAGGTATTTTTTCCCGGTTGCTACGGTATTTCACCTGGTTCCTAGGGTATTTTTCCCAGTTGCTAATGTATTTTAACCGGTTGCTAAGGTATTTTCCCTGGTGGCTAAGGTATTTTTCCCGGTTGCTAAGGCATTTTCCTGGTTGCCAGAGTATTTTCCCCGGTTGCTACGGTATTTCACCTGGTTGCTAGGGTATTTTTCCCTGTTGCTAAGGTATTTTCCCTGGTTGCTAAGGTATTTTTCCCAGTTGTTAAGGTACTAGGTACTCTCAGATGAACTGCTTGTCTGCCCTGGTTACTTTCACTCGGGGTAACATTATCTTTCACATTATAGAAAAAAATTGGGCTAACTTTTTACCGTTTTCTTATTTTTTTAATTCAAAAAAGCGTATTTTTTACCCAAAAAAATGGCGTGGTAAGACCGCTGTGCAAATACGGTGTGATAAACAAATATTGCAACCATCTCCATTTTATTCTCTGGGGTCTCTGCTAAGAAAAGAATAAATCAGAAAAAGGCCGGGTCGGAAGTGGGGAAAAAAGGGGCTTTTCAATATTTTCCAATCTAAATCTCCAAAGAATAAAATAGTGAATTTAGGGAGAAATGGGAAATTTTTATATTTTCAGCTATAAATTCTATAAATGACTTTCTTCCTGAGGATTGAAGACCCCACCCACCAGCCAATCAGAAGTCGAAGGTCTCTGAAGGCGTGGTGCTGGTTGGTGGGCAGGGTCTGTGCTCCCACAATTCTTTCTGATTGGCTGGTGGGCGGGGTTTGTGGCAGCTCATTTGCATACAGTGATTTGCCTCACACGATATGCTGTATTCTTATTTTCTCTATGCTGTATTCTTATTTTCTCAATTTTAATCAACTTTTTCATTTCACAGACATCATTCCTCAGGAAGAAGGTCATTTATAGAATTAGTACGGGATGAAAATATTAAAATATTAGAATTGTACGCTCTCCCTAAGTTGGTGATTATGTGATTTGAGAGCACATAAATAGCACTGAGGATTCCACTTTTATTGTCTAGGTCGGGACATCAGCGGAAGCTGCGGCCAAAGACATACATAAAGTGGTAACAATACAGAGAAGTTCAGCGTGGCCCCTGCGTAAGGATGACACTTAATCGTGATGCAATACCACTCTTTTTATTTACACCAAATCAATTCTACCCAATCTTTCTTCATCCATTTTACTCTCATTATCAACTATTGCAAGAAATCTACAAATACCACAGGGTGCCTGTGAGTGGTATTAGGTTTCCTGCACCCGGGGGGTAATGTTCTCCAAGTATAAATACATAGGGGGGGTATGATCTCTATGTATAAATATATAGGGGGGGGGGGGTATGATCTCCATGTATAAATACATAGGGGGGGTATGATCTCCATGTATAAATACATAGGGGGGGTATGATCTCCATGTATAAATACATAGGGGGGGTATGATCTCCATGTATAAATACATAGGGGGGGTATGATCTCCATGTATAAATACATAGGGGGGTATGATCTCCATGTATAAATACATAGGGGGGTATGATCTCCATGTATAAATACATAGGGGGGGTATGATCTTCATGTATAAATACATAGGGGGGGTATTATCTCCATGTATAAATACATAGGGGGGTATGATCTCCATGTATAAATACATAGGGGGGTATGATCTCCATGTATAAATACATAGGGGGGGTATGATCTCCATGTATAAATACATAGGGGGGGGGGGTATGATCTCCATGTATAAATATATAGGGGGGGTATGATCTCCATGTATAAATACATGGGGGGGGGTATGCTCTCCATGTATAAATACATAGGGGGGGGGTATGATCTCCATGTATAAATACATAGGGGGGGTATGATCTCCATGTATAAATACATAGGGGGGGTATGATCTTCATGTATAAATACATAAGGGGGGGTATGATCTCCATGTATAAATACATAGGGGGGTTATGATCTCCATGTATAAATACATAGGGGGGGGGTATTATCTACATGTATAAATACATAGGGGGGGGGGTTATGATCTCCATGTATAAATACATAGGGGGGAGGTATGATTTCCATGTATAAATACATAGGGGGGGTATGATCTCCATGTATAAATACATAGGGGGGGTATGATCTCCATGTATAAATACATAGGGGGGGTATGATCTCCATGTATAAATACATAGGGGGAGGAGGTATGATCTCCATGTATAAATACATAGGGGGGTATGATCTCCATGTATAAATACATAGGGGGGGTATGATCTCCATGTATAAATACATAGGGGGGGTATGATCTCCATGTATAAATACATAGGGGGGTATGATCTCCATGTATAAATACATAGGGGGGGGTATGATCTCCATGTATAAATACATAGGGGGGGAGGTATGATCTCCATATATAAATACATAGGGGGGTATGATCTCCATGTATAAATACATAGGGGGGGTATGATCTCCATGTATAAATACATAGGGGGGGGAGGTATGATCTCCATGTATAAATACATAGGGGGGGGAGGTATGATCTCCATGTATAAATACATAGGGGGGGGTATGATCTCCATGTATAAATACATAGGGGGGGGGTATGATCTCCATGTATAAATACATAGGGGGGGGGTATGATCTCCATGTATAAATACATAGGGGGGGGGGGGTATGATCTCCATGTATAAATACATAGGGGGGGGAGGTATGATCTCCATGTATAAATACATAGGGGGGGGGGTATGATCTCCATGTATAAATACATAGGGGGGGGGTATGATCTCCATGTATAAATACATAGGGGGGGGTATGATCTCCATGTATAAATACATGGGGGGGGGGGTATGATCTCCATGTATAAATACATAGGGGGGGTATGATCTCCATGTATAAATACATGGGGGGGGGGTATGATCTCCATGTATAAATACATAGGGGGGGGTATGATCTCCATGTATAAATACATAGGGGGGAATGTATTAGTGTCTGAAGTTGATATAACAGCAGAAATGTAGAACATAAATCAATGTGTCACACTGTTTATAAGGCTCGGTTTCCACTGCCGCGGCTACGAAGTTGTGCTACTTCTAGCGCGACTTCGTAGCGAAAGTAAACTGCGGCTTTCAGTGAGGCTTGTCCCTCATTATAGAGGGAAGTCGCACTGAAGCCGGCTCAAAAGTAGTGCATGAACTACTTTTGAAGTCGCCGCATCTGAAGCCGCGGCAGTGGAAACGGGCCGAATTGAAATCAATGGCTTTTGACTTGCTGTGCGACTTGACATGTGTCAAGTCGCACAGCAAGTCGCACTAGTGGAAACTGGCACTTAATACATTGTTTAATATTTTCTACTGTCTGCTTTTTAAGGTCATATATGAAATGTGAAAAATGATGTAAAAATAGTTTTTTTTTATATATGTTTTAGACATTGTTACTTTAATCTTGGAAGGACTCTTCCAAAGTCCCATGGGCATTTTCTTTTTGCATAATTATAATAATAAACATCATTTATTATCATTATCACATGACCTTATTATCATTATCACATGACCTTATTATCATTATCACATGACCTTATTACCATTATCACATGACCTTATTATCATTGTCACATGACCTTATTACCATTATCACATGACCTTATTATCATTATCACATGACCTTATTATCATTATCACATGACCTTATTATCATTGTCACATGACCTTATTATCATTGTCACATGACCTTATTATCATTATCACATGACCTGTGTTGTCTGCATCAGTAAAAGTAATAATACTTTTTTTGCTTGTTTCAATCAATGACCGCCCCAAACCGTGATTATAAATACTAAAAACTATTTTTATTTTTTTTATTTTTGAAAAAAAAAAAGTTATACTTACCTGCTCTGTGCAATTATATTGCACAGAGCAGTCCCTTACCTCGCATTCTGGAGTCCCCCACCAACACTGGCTGCTTTTCCCTGCTATGGGATGCCCTCCTCAGCAAGCTATGCATTATGGGGGCGCACTCTTGAGCAGGACTGTGTGCGTTCATGGACACACGTAGCACCGGTAAGCTGTGTCCATGTTTGACTGACAGCAGCGGGAGCCGATATCTCCCACCGCTCTCAGTGTCTCCTTTGATAGCAGGGAGTGAGGAGAGCCGCACTGGAGCTTAAACAACACTGGATGGGTGAGGAGGCGGCAGGTAAGTGTTTATAGATTTGGGGGCAGTTAATGGGGCCTTTTCTTTTTTTTTTACCCTAATGCAAGGTAAGAAACAATTTACCTTATAAGCACACATACCCACTTTAATATATATATATTTTTTTATATCAATGCCTGTTGGAACAGTTTTTTTTTATTTTTTAGTTGATTTTGTTTTTTTGAGTTTGACATTGGTTGACACGATCAAAGAAAGATTTTTACTCTTACTGATGCAGACAGCAAAGATCATCGGATAATATTAATGTTATATATATATATATATATATGTTAGGGATAGACCGATTATCGGCGTGGCCGATATGCACTTTCCCCGATATATCGGTATCGGCCCCGGAACCGGCCAATATTGCCGATATTTTTGTGACGTCATTTTGCCTTCTTAGGCCACCTCCCTCGCCTTGGACAGCCTCATCTGGAGTCAGGAATAGTCTCGTGGGAGTGTATCACAGCCATACACCCAGCCACAGCAGCCCGGTGCCAGCCACCCGGTGCCAGCCAGCCACCCACATCCACAGGCCCTGTACCAGCCAGCCACCCATAGGCACTGTACCAGAGAGCCAGCCAGCCACCCACAGGCACTGTACCAGCGAGCCAGCCAGCCACCCACAGGCACTGTACCAGCGAGCCAGCCAGCCACCCACAGGCACTGTACCAGCGAGCCAGCCAACCACCCACAGGCTCTGTGCAGGCCAGCCACCCACATCAACAGGCCCTGTACCAGCCAACCACAGGCACTGTACCAGCGAGCCAGCCAGCCACCCACATCCACAGGCATACCTCCCAACTTTTGAAGTTTGCAATGAGGGACACGGAAAGAGAAACCAAACCTGCGGCGCACGGAGCGCACCGCGGCAAATTGTGGGTGTGGCCAATTGCGTAGCAGTGAGAGGGGCTTAAGGGATAGGGTAAACAAAACCCAGACTTCATAGTACTCATAAAATATGATTTGATTGCTCAGCCTACCTTAAAGAAGAACTTCATTAAAATAGTCAGGGACTGCATAGCAACCAGCAACTGTTGAGACAATGAAGACTTTGGTGAGAAGTATATAATGTACAGTATTGTGTATATAGTGCAGGAGAGTGTAATGTACAAAATGCAGGAGACAGGAGTATGTAATGTACAGAATGCAGGAGACAGGAGTATGTAATGTACAGAATGCAGGAGACAGGAGTATGTAATGTACAGAATGCAGGGGTCTGACTCTGCACCATCCACCCCCCCCCCCAGCTCTATACACCCCAAATGCCCACCCATCTCCATACACCCCCCCATCCACCCCAAATGCCCCCAGCAGCTCTATCCACCTCAAATGCCCACCCTAGCTCCATCCACCCCAAATGCCCACCCTAGCACTATCTATCCCAAACACCCATCCAACCTCCAAACACTCCAAATGGCCACCCCAGCTCCATCCACCCCCCCATCCAGCTCCATTCACCCCATATGCCCACCCCAGCTCCATCCACCCCAAATGCCCCGAGCTCCATCCAACCCAAATGCCCCCTTTTGGGGGGCGCAAACAGAAAAATGTAATAGGCATTGCTTTGCGGCAAAAAACGCTGTTAAAAATTGCGTGACTTTGAGGTTACAAAAGTGTGAAAGGGGCCTTCAGTAATCAAGGTAGAGTGTGCCCCCTTCAATGCAGAGTGACCAGCATGCCGTGCCCCCCTTCAATGCAGAGGGACCAGCGTGCCCCCTTTCAATGCAGAATGGCCAGCGTGCCCCCCTTTCAATGCAGAATGACCAGCGTGCCCCCTTTCAATACAGAATAACCAGCGTGCCACCTTTCAATGCAGAATGACCAGCATGACCCCTTTCAATGCAGAATAACCAGCCTGACCCCTTTCAATGCAGAGAGACCTGTGTGCCCCTTTCAATGCAGAGAGACCAGCGTGCCCCCTTCAATGCAGAATGGCCAGCGTGACCCCTTTCAATGCAGAATAACCAGCGTGACCCTTTTCAATGCAGAATAACCAGCGTGACCCCTTTTAATGCAGAATGACCAGCGTGACCCCTTTCAATGCAGAATAACCAGCGTGACCCCTTTCAATGCAAAATAACCAGCCTGACCCCTTTAATGCAGAATGACCAGCATGACCCCTAATGCAGAATAACTAGCGTGACCCCTGTCAAAGAATAACCAGCGTGACCCCTTTAATGCAGAATGGCCAGCGTGACCCCTTTAATGGAGAATAACCAGCGTGACCCCTTTAATGCAGAATAACCAGCGTGATCCCTTTAATGCAGAATTACCCGCGTGACCCCTTTAATGCAGAATGACCAGCGTGACCCCTTAATGCAGAATGACCCGTGTGACCCCTTAATGCAGAATGACCAGCGTGACCCTTTTAATGCAGAATGACCCGCGTGACCCCTTAATGCAGATTGACCAGCGTGACCCCTTTAATGCAGAATGACCCGCGTGACCCCTTAATGCAGAATGACCAGCGTGACCCCTTTAATGCAGAAGGACCAGCGTGACCCCTTAATGCAGAATGACCAGCGTGCCGTGCCCCCCCACCCGAGACCGGTGCACTTACCTGCAGCGGCTTCTCCTCTGTCCCCCGGCATCTCCTCGAGTCCTTCTGCCTCCTCCTCGGCCAATGGCATGGTTTCCTGATTGGCCAGGAGGAGGATCTGTGTGACAATATCGAATATATGTGATGTGATGTGGCTCAACTGCCACATCACAACGATAGCCTAGTCTACAAGGTCTGCATCAGGTGCATCAAAGCTTGATATCCACGACTGATTCATCTTAATGAATGTCAAACGGTCGACTGAGTCGGTGGAGAGTCTAGTTCGATGGTCTGTGACGAATCCTCCTGCTGCGCTGAATGCCCGTTCCGATAGGACACTGGAAGCAGGGCAGGCCAACAACTCCATGGCATACTGGGCCACTTCTGGCCAGTGGTCTAATCTTAAGACCCAGTATGCCAGTGGATCGGATTCGTCACATGAAAAGCCCTCTGTGTCACTTTGTGCCCTCACGTAATCGTCCACCATGTGATGCAGACGGTGTCGATGCGATGTGGCAGCTGAGAGGCCTGGGCGGTGAGGACTAAAAAAAGACCGAAAGGCATCCGTCAACCGCACACCTTCTCCAACGCTCCTCTCGTGACCACCAGTAGAATCCATGGTAGGTTGTCCCCGCCCCTGCACCCTACGGGAGTCGGGGAACATGTTCACCAGATTCCTCTTGAGACTGTCCTCAAGGGATTTGATCCTGTGGACTCTCTGGGTGGATGGGAAAAGCTCCGAGACTTTACACTTGTACCGGGGGTCAAGTAGGGTGGCCAACCAATAGTGGTTAGTCTCTTTAATGGCCTTGATTCTGGGGTCCTTTCGCAGGCTCTGGAGCATGATGTTTCCCATGCGTCGCAAATTAGCGAAGGCCTGAGAAGCTGACTCCTCGGGGTCACTCATAACGACATTATCTTCAACGGGCTCCTCCTCCTCCCAGCCACGTACTACTCCAAAGTGTCCCGAGGGAGTCAAACTAGGCCTTGCAGATTGCCGCATGTCTTCCTCCTCCTCCTCCTCAAACCCTGCAAAAGTTCCCGCAGAATCGTCCTCCTCCTCCTCTTCCACCCCTGGATCCTGCTCGGGCCTCTGGGAGCTAGGCATAATGGGGTCAGGATTCTCAGGATAAAGGGGGCCTTGAGAGGCAAGGAAGTCCTCCTCTTCCTCCTGCTGCTCTGCCTCCAGTGCCCTGTCCATAATGCCACGCAGAGTGTGCTCCAACAAAAACAGTACCGGTAGGGTGTCACTGATGCATGCGCTGTCCCGGCTGACCATCCTTGTGGCCTCCTCAAATGGCGAGAGGACAGCGCATGCATCCTTAATCAAAAGCCACTGCCGTGGTGAAAAGAAGCCCAGGCGCGCAGAGCCAGTGCTGGTGCCGTACTCGCATAGGTATTCATTGAGGGCCCTCTGCTGCGTGTACAGGCGCTGCAGCATAGCCAAGGTGGAGTTCCAGCGGGTGGGCATGTCACAGATGAGGCGGTGTACCGGCAGGTGAAACTCGCGCTGCACTTCGGCCAAACGTGCAGTGGCACTGTACGACCGCCTGAAGTGACTGCACACCCTTCTTGCCATCCTTAGCACATCCTGCATTCCCGGGTACCAGTTCAAAAACCGCTGTACCACGAGATTCAGGACATGCGCCAGGCATGGCACATGTGTTAACTTTCCCTGACGAAGGGCGGCCAGGAGGTTTGACCCATTATCAGTAACCACCATCCCTGGCTGCAGCTGGCGTGGTGTCAACCACCTCTGGGCCTGTGCCTGCAGAGCCCCAAGAATCTGAGGGGCAGTGTGCTGCCTGTCCCCTAGACACACAAGCTGCAGCACTGCGTGACACCTTTTGGCCTGAGACATAGAATAGCCCTTTGAACGTTTACGTGGTATCTCATCATATTCAAAGGACCATTCTGCAGAGGAGGGCATGGAGGAGGTAGAGGAGGAGGAGCAGGAGGGGGTAGAAGTGATCGATCTACCCGGATCAGCGACACCACCAGCTGTTTGCAGACGTGGGGGCAACACTGGCTGCAGCACCGAGCCCTGGCTACAATCCCTTCCACTGGCAAGCAGTGTCACCCAGTGAGCAGTGACAGAAATGTACCGTCCCTGCCCATGTTTGCTTGACCAAGTGTCAGCCGTCAAGTGTATCTTACGGCTGACTGACTTGGCCAGGGATGACACTACATTGCCTTCCACATGTTGGTATAGGGATGGCAGGGCCTTACGGGAAAAGTAATGCCGACTTGGCACCTGCCACTGTGGAACTGCACATTTTGCGAAGTCACGGAAGGGAGCAGACTCTACCAGGTTAAATGGTAATAGTTGCAGAGCCAGTAGTTTAGCCAAACTACTGTTTAGACGCTGGGCATGTGGGTGGCGGGGAGTATACATTTTTTTTCGTTCCAGCATGTGTGGAATCGAAATTTGGCGTCTAGATGATACAGCTGGTGGTGTGCTGGAGGTAGATGTGACACTGCCTGCTATATCATCATCCCTGCCAGTGGAGGCTGCCAACAGGTGACGAGTGACTATAGCAGGGCCAGGAACAGACTGATGTGCAGGTGGAGCAGGTGGAGCAGATGGAGCATGAGGAGGAGCGCGAGGAGAACTAGGAGGCCGACTGACCGATCTTTGGCCCTTTTGTGGGTTCTTTAAATGCTCCTGCCAACGGGCCGAGTGGTGGGTTGTCAAATGCCTGTTTAGGCAGCTTGTACCCAGGTGGTTGACATTTTTGCCACGTTTTATACCCTTCTTACAAATCTTGCAGATCGCAACTGTTTTATCTGCATGGGATGTCTCAAAAAAGGCCCAGCAAGATGAGGTGTGTATAGTGGCCCGGGAGACAACAGGTGCGGCCTTAGATGGAGTAGGCCGTCTGCTCTCCCCTCTTGCTTGCTCTGCCTCCTCCTCAACCTCAGACCCAACATCTGACTCCATCAAAGACTGAGCATCAGGCCTGGCCTGGAAGACAACAGGTGCGGCCTTAGATGGAGCGGGCCGTCTGCTCTCCCCTCTTGTTTGCTCTGCCTCCTCCTCAACCTCAGACCCAACATCTGATTCTATCAAAGACTGAGCATCAGGCCTGGCCTGGGAGACAACAGGTGCGGCCTTAGATGGAGCGGGCCGTCTGCTCTCCCCTCTTGTTTGCTCTGCCTCCTCCTCAAACTCAGACCCAACATCTGACTCCATCAAAGACTGAGCATCAGGCCTGGCCTGGGAGACAACAGGTGCGTCGTTAGATGGAGCGGGCCGTCTGCTCTCCCCTCTTGCTTGCTCTGCCTCCTCCTCAACCTCAGACCCAACATCTGACTCCATCAAAGACTGAGCATCAGGCCTGGCCTGGGAGACAACAGGTGCGTCGTTAGATGGAGCGGGCCGTCTGCTCTCCCCTCTTGTTTGCTCTGCCTCCTCCTCAACCTCAGACCCAACATCTGACTCCATCAAAGACTGAGCATCAGGCCTGGCCTGGGAGACAACAGGTGCGTCGTTAGATGGAGCGGGCCGTCTGCTCTCCCCTCTTGCTTGCTCTGCCTCCTCCTCAACCTCAGACCCAACATCTGACTCCATCAAAGACTGAGCATCAGGCCTGGCCCGGGAGACAACAGGTGCGGCCTTAGATGGAGCGGGCCGTCTGCTCTCCCCTCTTGTTTGCTCTGCCTCCTCCTCAAACTCAGACCCAACATCAGACTCCATAAAGGACTGAGCATCAGGCTGGAGTAGATGGCCGACACTGTGGTCAAACAGCTCAGCTGACTCCTCTGCCATGTCTGAAATTGGGTCTAAGGGAGGACATGAGGTGGACATGGACTCATCTGTATTTGTTCTGACAACTGCAGAAGACTGACCACTTTTCTCTGCCTGGGTCACTGTAGTTGCAGATGATGCCGATGATGAGGGTTTGTTCATATAGTCCACCACCTCCTGTACATACTGTGGACGTATAGCTTGGCCACTGCCGGAGAACAATCCAAATGGTGGCCTGGCTGAGGACTGACCACCACGTCCACCCCTGCCTCTAGACACCCTAGAAGCTGTGCCCCTTTCCGCAGCAGGGCCACGTATGCCTTTTCTTGGTCTACCAGGCATATTTCTCAATGATGCGTTGGCAACTGTGTGCGGTGAAAAACGCACACTGCTATGCGACCCACAGTTGTCGCTGGATACAGCACAGCAGTTGCGGTTCACGCACAGTACCAAAGCCTTTTGCACAGTGGACCTAACGCTTTGAACAACAGGCGTTAGGTTGTCACTGATGCGTTGGCAACTGTGTGCGGTGAAAAACGCACACTGCTATGCGACCCACAGTTGTCGCTGGATACAGCACAGCAGTTGCGTGTCACGCACAGTTGCAAAGGCTTTTGTACAGTGCACCTAACGCTTTGAACAACAGGCGTTAAGTTGTCACTGATGCGTTGGCAACTGTGTGCGGTGAAAAACGCACACTGCTATGCGACCCACAGTTGTCGCTGGATACAGCACAGCAGTTGCGGTTCACGCACAGTAGCAAAGCCTTTTGCACAGTGGACCTAACGCTTTGAACAACAGGCGTTAGGTTGTCACTGATGCGTTGGCAACTGTGTGCGGTGAAAAACGCACACTGCTATGCGACCCACAGTTGTCGCTGGATACAGCACAGCAGTTGCGTGTCACGCACAGTTGCAAAGGCTTTTGTACAGTGCACCTAACGCTTTGAACAACAGGCGTTAAGTTGTCACTGATGCGTTGGCAACTGTGTGCGGTGAAAAACGCACACTGCTATGCGACCCACAGTTGTCGCTGGATACAGCACAGCAGTTGCGTGTCACGCACAGTTGCAAAGGCTTTTGTACAGTGCACCTAACGCTTTGAACAACAGGCGTTAAGTTGTCACTGTATTTTGCTGCCTAGCAAGCACGTATACCTGCTGTGATACAGCAGCACTGTGCCACGTGCTCACTAAACAGAACCCTCACACTTTCCCTACAGAAACTAAATTTTCAAATCTAACTAATGTAGTACAAAGTTCCCTAACTACACTAGATATCCCTTTCCACTAAATAGAAAGCTCCATACAGCAGAAGACTGACACTGTCCCTTAAGTTTTTTTTTTTTTTTTTTTTTGTAACTCTAAGAACCAGCACAATCGCTGTATCTATCTACACTGGCTGTAAGCTAAATACAATTCTGCTATATGGAGCTTTAGAACCACTCGATATGTAGGAAATGTAGTGTAGCAAGCAGGAGTCAGACAGAACTGCTTCAACTCTCTTCAACAGGCTCTGGATAACTGTGCTAGGGGTTAGGCGGGGCCATCTTATATAGTGGGGGGCTTATTCACTCCTGATTGGCCTCTGGTCCCCGTAGTCACTCCAATCACGTTCCTAGGAGACTCCTGCCCCCTCATTGGCTTTTGCAGACGTTTCTGGGCCAATCACGGGCTTTTAAAGCCCAGTTCCTGTCCCAGTGCATTTTGGGCGGTTCTGGTGGCCGAATACCGAACTTTTGCCGCAAAAAGTTCGGTATTCGGCCGAATATCGAACATCCAATGTTCGGGTCGAACCGATGGTCGACCCGAACCGTTCGATCATCCCTAGTGCTCAGGTGTGACCATACAAAAATGTAATATGGAAATATAAAGTGAAAGGTGTAAATAAGTACAATTATACTATCTGGTATAATTAGGTTTTATTGTACTTATTTACACCTTGCACTTTATTTATATTTACATATTACATTTTTTCTATGGTCACACCTGAGCACATTTCACACTTTATTCACCTGTCTTTGAATTCAGCCCTCTGTAGGGTGATAATTTCATTTACATAAAACAATGTAGCATCCTTTCCTTCCTAACACATTACCCAGTCCATACCATCCTACACATTACCCAGTCCATACCAGTATAGATCCTAACACATTACCCAGTCCATACCAGTATAGATCCTAACACATTACCCAGTCCATACCAGTATAGATCCTAACACATTACCCAGTCCATACCAGTATAGATCCTCACACATTACCCAGTCCATACCAGTATAGATCCTAACACATTCCCCAGTCCATACCACCCTCACACATTACCCAGTCCATACCAGTATAGATCCTAACACATTACCCAGTCCATACCAGTATAGATCCTAACTCATTACCCAGTCCATACCAGTATAGATCCTAACTCATTACCCAGTCCATACCAGTATAGATCCTAACACATTCCCCAGTCCATACCAGTATAGATCCTAACACATTACCCAGTCCATACCACCCTCACACATTACCCAGTCCATACCAGTATAGATCCTAACACATTACCCAGTCCATACCAGTATAGATCCTAACTCATTACCCAGTCCATACCAGTATAGATCCTAACTCATTACCCAGTCCATACCAGTATAGATCCTAACACATTCCCCTGTCCATACCAGTATAGATCCTAACACATTACCCAGTCCATACCACCCTCACACATTACCCAGTCCATACCAGTATAGATCCTAACACATTACCCAGTCCATACCAGTATAGATCCTAACACATTACCCAGTCCATACCAGTATAGATCCTAACACATTCCCCAGTCCATACCAGTATAGATCCTAACATATTCCCCAGTCCATACCAGTATAGATCCTAACTCATTACCCAGTCCATACCATCCTCACACATTACCCAGTCCATACCAGTATAGACCCTAACACATTACCCAGTCCATACCATCCTAACACATTACAGAGTCCATACCAGTATAGTCCATACCAGTATAGATCCTAACACATTACCCAGTCCATACCATCCTCACACATTACCCAGTCCATACCAGTATAGATCCTAACACATTACCCAGTCCATACCATCCTAACACATTACAGAGTCCATACCAGTATAGTCCATACCAGTATAGATCCTAACACATTACCCAGTCCATATTATCCTAACACATACCAAGTCCATACCAGTATAGATATCCAGCATGAGATTTTTCCCATTGAGGATTGAGGTCTGTTTTCATTTTTTGAGCAATATATATATATATATATATATATATGCACACACATACACATACACGGATATGTACACACATTTATCTAGAGCTAGAAAACTATATATATGTATCAATTAACAGGTGTATAAATTATATCTATAAAAAAACATTATTAATAGTAGTAATTAATGGAGTGTGAGGCCTCCAGCTTGTCAGAAGGTGCTCTGCCTCCCCCTGCTGGCGGATTTTGGAAAGTGCACCATGCTGACACCCTGCCTTCGGTGACACGTTAAATTTGCGACAGGCGGGAAGAGTGAGCGGGCACAGAGAGAGAGAAACCTGCTGCCAGAACTACAACTCCTAGCTGGGGTGAGAGCGACACTGTGTGGCACAAAATTAAAAAAAAAAAATGTTTTTTTTTTTTTTTTTGTGATTTACATTGTCCCTGATTAACAGGGACACTGTAAAATGCCCGGGACAGGCTCCTATTTGCCGGGATTGTCCCGGGAAAAAGGGGACAGTTGGCAGGTATGGGATTGCAGATCGGGAAATGCTGAGGATGAAGGGGGAGGGGGGCTGCTGGGGGTGTAGTGACTGAGAACCAAACAAGCAGTTGGGAGAGAGGAGACAGTGAACAGCTGGACAGAAGGAACGGTGTGGGGAGTTCTGTGTGCAGTGATGGGGAAAGATTCTCTCATTTACCTTCTGCAAAGCGCATTCCGTCGGTACAGAGGCAGTGTAGTTTACAGCTCGAGCTGTTTTGCAAGGAGGAATGGGCAAAAATTTCAGTCTCTCGATGTGCAAAACTGATAGAGACATACCCCAAGCGACTTACAGCTGTAATCGCAGCAAAAGGTGGCGCTACAAAGTATTTACTTAAGGGGGCTGAATAATTTTGCACGCCCAATTTTTCAGTTTTTTATTTGTTAAAAAAGTTTGAAATATCCAATAAATTTCATTCCACTTCATGATTGTGTCCCACTTGTTGTTGATTCTTCACAAAAAATTACAGTTTTATATCTTTATGTTTGAAGCCTGAAATGTGGCAAAAGGTCGCAAAGTTCAAGGGGGCCGAATACTTTCGCAAGGCACTGTGTATATATATATATATATATATATATATATATATATATATATATATATATATATATATATACTGTATGTACTGGTATGTATGTATATATATATATATATATATATGTGTGTGTATATCCAGTGGGTACGGAAAGTATTCAGACCCCCTTAAATTTTTCACTCTTTGTTATATTGCAGCCATTTGCTAAAATCATTTAGGTTCATTCTTCTTCCTCATGAATGTACACATAGCTCCCCATACTGACAGAAAAACACAGAATTGTTGACATTGTTGCAGATTTATTTAAAAAGAAAAACTGAAATATCACATGGTCCTAAGTATTCAGACCCTTTGCTCAGTATTTAGTAGAAGCCCCCTTTTGATCTAATACAGCCAGGAGTCTTTTTGGGAAAGATGCAACAAGTCTTTCACACCTGGATTTGGGGATCCTCTGCCATTCCTCCTTGCAGATCCTCTCCAGTTCTGTCAGGTTGGATGGTAAACGTTGGTGGACAGCCATTTTTAGGTCTCTCCAGAGATGCTCAATTGGGTTTAAGTCAGGGCTCTGGCTGGGCCATTCAAGAACAGTCACGGAGTTGTTGTGAAGCCACTCCTTCGTTATTTTAGCTGTGTGCTTAGGGTCATTGTCTTGTTGGAAGGTAAACCTTCGGCCCAGTCTGAGGTCCAGAGCACTCTGGAGAAGGTTTTTGTCCAGGATATCCCTGTACTTGGCCGCATTCATCTTTCCCTCGATTGCAACCAGTCGTCCTGTCCCTGCAGCTGAAAAACACCCCCACAGCATGATGCTGCCACCACCATGCTTCACTGTTGGGACTGAATTGGACAGGTGATGAGCAGTGCCTGGTTTTCTCCACACATACCGCTTAGAATTAAGGCCAAAAAGTTCTATTTTGGTCTCATCAGACCAGAGAATCTTATTTCTCACCATCTTGGAGTCCTTCAGGTGTTTTTTAGCAAACTCCATGCGGGCTTTCATGTGTCTTACACTGAGGAGAGGCTTCCGTCGGGCCACTCTGCCATAAAGCCCCGACTGGTGGAGGGCTGCAGTGATGGTTGACTTTCTACAACTTTCTCCCATCTCCTGACTGCATCTCTGGAGCTCAGCCACAGTGATCTTTGGGTTCTTCTTTACCTCTCTCACCAAGGCTCTTCTCCCCCGATAGCTCAGTTTGGCCGGACGGCCAGCTCTAGGAAGGGTTCTGGTCGTCCCAAACGTCTTCCATTTGAGGATTATGGAGGCCACTGTGCTCTTAGGAACCTTAAGTGCAGCAGAAATCTTTTTGTAACCTTGGCCAGATCTGTGCCTTGCCACAATTCTGTCTCTGAGCTCTTCAGGCAGTTCCTTTGACCTCATGATTCTCATTTGCTCTGACATGCATTGTGATCTGGAAGGTCTTATATAGACAGGTGTGTGGCTTTCCTAATCAAGTCCAATCAGTATAATCAAACACAGCTGGACTCAAATGAAGGTGTAGAACCATCTCAAGGATGATCAGAAGAAATGGAAAGCACCTGAGTTAAATATATGAGTGTCACAGCAAAGGGTCTGAATACTTAGGACCATGTGATATTTCAGTTTTTCTTTTTTAATAAATCTGCAACAATGTCAACAATTCTGTGTTTTTCTGTCAGTATGGGGTGCTATGTGTACATTCATGAGGAAGAAGAATGAACCTAAATGATTTTAGCAAATGGCTGCAATATAACAAAGAGTGAAAAATTTAAGGGGGTCTGAATACTTTCCGTACCCACTGTATGTATATATATATATGTGTGTGTGTATATGTATATATGTGTGTGCATATATATATGTATATATACTGTATATGTGTGTGTGTATAGATAGATGGATATTCAGTTAGTTTTCATGTGTCAGAACATGTCATTATGTGTTCTTTTAAACTTTGGTTTCACTTTTTAAACTAGGCGGCACTTTTTAACCACTTAAGCCCCGGAGGATTTGGCTGCTGAAAGACCAGGGGGTATTTTGCAATTCGGCACTGCGGGACTTTAACGGACAATTGCGCGGTCGTGCGACGCTGTACCTAAATGAATTTGACGTCTTTTTTTCCCACAAATAGAGCTTTCTTTTGGTGGTATTTGATCACCTCTGCGATTTTTTGATCATGCGCTATAAACAAAAAAAGAGCGTCAATTTTGCAAAAATAACAATATTTTTCAAATTTTTTTAAATGAAATTCCCCAAAAAAAAATGTAAAAATCAAAATTTTTTTAACATTTTCGGCCAATTTGTTTTATGCTACATATGTTTGGTAAAAAAAATCGCAAAAAGCGTATTTTGATTGGTTTGCGCAAAAGTTATCGCGTTTACTAACAAAGGGAAAGATTTTTGTCATTTTTGGTGTTTTTTTTTTTAACGAGTAATGGCGGCTATCTGCGATTTTTTTTGCGGGACTGCGACATTGTGGCGGACAGATCGGATCCTTGACTGACATTTTTGACACTTTTGGGGGTACCAGTGACATTACTACAGTAATCAGTGCTATAAATATGCACTGTTACTGTAAAATTACACTGGCAGTGAAGGGGTTACTTTATTTGAGAGGGAGGGGCTGTGTGTGTCCCTAGGGGCTTGATTCTTACTGTGATTGGCTGTGGCTTGAAGTGTAGGAACAGTGATCAACGGTCCTACATAGTAGAACCGTATGATCAGTGTTTCTACACAGGGGAGAATGACAGGCGGCTTGTTTACTCTAGCCGCCTGCCTTTCTCCCTCTCCCCCGACGATCGCTGAGTGACCGGCAGACATCGGGTCTGCCGGTCACACGCGCGGGGGGCCCGTGAACACGCGGGAGCGCGCCGCCGGCGGCGCGCGTCCGCTCCCCAGAGCCTCACAGGCTAGTGACGTACCGATACATCACTCTGCCTATGAGGGGCTGACCGCCGCAGTATATGTACTTGCGGCGGTCGGCAATCGGTTAAACTAGGTGGCACTGTAATCTCACACTATCTCGTGAGATTACAGGCAGTCCACCACATTTTACTTGGATCTCGGCCGTTTTCAGAGGAAAAACTTCTCCTCTGATCACCCTGTGAGAAGTGAAGTTCTCGGCCTCCTAAACAGGGTGCCAGAGGAGATAATTTACAAACCCCTCACTGAGGTATTACTCCCAGTCGCTACAGTACTCCTCCCGGTTGCTAAGGTATTTTTCCCCATTGCTAAGGTATTTTTCCCGATTGCTAAGTTATTTCCCTGGTTGCTAAGATATTTTTCCTAGTTCCTAGGGTATTTCTCCCGGTTGCTAAGGTATTTTCCCGGTTGCTAAGGTATTTTTCCCGGTTGCTAAGGTATTCCACCCGGTTGCTATGGTATTTTCCCTGGTTGTTAAGATAGTTTTCCTAGTTGCTAGGGTATTTTTCCCAGTTGCTAAGGTATGTTTCCCAGTTGCTAAGGTATTTATCCCTGTTGCTAAGGTATTTCCCCCGGTTGCTAAGGTATTTTTCCCCATTTGCAAAGGTATTTCACCTGGTTGCTAAGGTATTTTTCCCAGTTGCTAAGGTATTTTTCTCGGTTGCTAAGGTATTTCACCTGGTTGCTAGGGTATTTCACCTTACATATAGTTACATAGTTACATAGTTTGTGAGGTTGAAAAAAGACATCAGTCCATCCAGTTCAACCTATGATGTGTGTGTGTGTTTGCTTTTAACCGTACATTGTATACCCCTGTATGTTGTACATTGTATACCCCTGTATGTTGTGGTCTCTAAGATGTCCATCTAATAGTTTTTTGAAACTATCAATGCTCCCTGCTGATACCACTGCTTGCGGAAGAGAATTCCACATCCTTACCGCTCTTACAGTGAAGAACCCCTTACGCATTTTAAGGTTAAACCGCCTTTCCTCTAGTTTTAGTGAGTGGCCACGTGTCTTATTGTATTCCCTTTCTCTGAATAGTTTGTTCCTTATGCTAGGGTTACCAGTACAGTATTTGTACATTGATATCATATCCCCCCTCAATCGTCTCTTCTCCAGAGAGAATAAGTTCAGTGCTTGTAGTCTTTCCTCATAGCTGATGCCCTCCATTCCCCTAATTATTTTTGTTGCCCTTCTCTGGACTCTTTCCAATTCCAGCACATCCTTCCTGAGGACCGGTGCCCAGAACTGGACAGCATACTCCAGATGTGGCCGGACCAGAGTCTTGTAGAGAGGGAGAATAATCTCTTTATTTCTGGAGTGAATCCCCTTTTTTATACATCCCAGTATTCTGTTGGCTTTGCTTGCAGCGGCTTGGCATTGCATGCCACTGCCAAGCCTGTTGTCTACCAGTACCCCCAGGTCCTTTTCCATCCTAGACTCACCCAGAGGTTCCCCCCCTAGTGAGTAGCTTGCTTTCTGGTTTCTGGCCCCCAAGTACATTACTTTACATTTTTCTACATTAAATCTCATCTGCCATGTAGTTGCCCACCCCGTTATTTTGTTCAGGTCCGCTTGTAAGATTTCCACATCCTGCATAGAAGATATTGGCATGCCTAATTTAGTATCATCAGCAAATACTGAGATTGTACTAGATATCCCCTCCTCTAGATCATTTATGAATAAATTAAACAGGATTGGTCCCAGGACAGAACCCTGGGGGACCCCACTTTCCACACCCGCCCAATCCGAGTACTCCCCATTAATCACCACCCTCTGTACTCTCCCCTGGAGCCAGTTCTCTATCCAGGTACTCACCTTATGGTCCATACCTACCTTCCTTAGTTTGTACAGTAAGCGTTTGTGGGGAACGGTGTCAAAGGCCTTTGCAAAGTCCAGATACACCACATCCACAGGCTTACCTTTATCTAAGTGGCAGCTCACTTCATCGTAGAAGGTTAATAGCTTGGTTTGGCAAGAACGATTTTTCATAAATCCATGCTGATTACTACTAATAATACCGTTTTCATTACTAAAGTCTTGTATGTGGTCCCTTAATATCCCCTCCAAAATTTTGCAGACTACAGATGTTAGGCTGACCGGCCTATAGTTACCCGGGATATATCTCAGCCCCTTTTTAAATATTGGTACCATAATGGCTTTTTTCCAATCAGCTGGCACCATACCCGTCTGTAAACTATCCTTAAAGATCAAGAATAATGGTCTGGCAACCTGGTTGCTAAGGTATTTTTCCTGGTTGCTAAGGTATTTTCCCGATTGCTAAGGTATTTCACCCGGTTGCTAATGTATTTTTCCCTGGTTGCTACGGTATTTCACCTGGTTGCTAAGGTATTTCACCTGGTTGCTAGCATATTCTTGCCGGTTGCTAATGTATTTTAACCAGTTGCTAAGGTATTTTTCCCAGTTGCTAAGGTATTTCACCTGATTGCTAAAGTATTTTTCCCAGTTGCTAAGGTATTTTTCCCGGTTTTTAAGGTATTTTATCCAGGTGCTAGGGTATTCACCCGGTTGCTAGGATATTTTTACCCGGTTGCTAAGGCATTTTTCCCTGGTTGCTATGGTATTTCACCTGGTTGCTAAGGTATTTTTATCAGTTGCTAATGTATTTTTCCTGGTTGCTAAGGTATTTCACCCGATTGCTAGGGTATTTTTCCCCGTTTGCTAAGGTATTTTACCTGATTACTTAGGTATTTTTCCCAGTTGCTAAGGTATTTTTCCCAATTGCTAGGGTATTTTACCCGGTTGCTAGGGTATTTTTCCCGGGTGCTAGGGTATTTTCCCCAGATGTTAGGGTATTTTTCCGGTTGCTAGGGTATTTCCCCCGCATTGCTAAGGTATTTTTCCCGGTTGCTAAGGTATTTCTTCCTGTTGCTAGGGTTCCCCCAGTTGCTAAGGTATTTTTCCCCGGTTGCAAAGGTATTTCACCTGGTTGCGAAGGTATTTTTCCCAGTTGCTAAGGTATTTTTTTCGGTTGCTAAGGTATTTCACCTGGTTGCTTAGGTATTTTTCCCGCTGGCTAAGGAATTTTCCTGGTTGCTAGGGTATTTTTTCCCGGTTGCTACGGTATTTCACCTGGTTCCTAGGGTATTTTTCCCAGTTGCTAATGTATTTTAACCGGTTGCTAAGGTATTTTCCCTGGTGGCTAAGGTATTTTTCCCGGTTGCTAAGACATTTTCCTGGTTGCCAGAGTATTTTCCCCGGTTGCTACGGTATTTCACCTGGTTGCTAGGGTATTTTTCCCTGTTGCTAAGGTATTTTCCCTGGTTGCTAAGGTATTTTTCCCAGTTACTAAGGTATTTTCCCCCCAGTTGCTAAGGTATTTTCCCTGGTTGCTAAGGTATTTTTCCCAGTTGTTAAGGTACTAGGTACTCTCAGATGAACTGCTTGTCTGCCCTGGTTACTTTCACTCGGGGTAACATTATCTTTCACATTATAGAAAAAAATTGGGCTAACTTTTTACCGTTTTCTTATTTTTTTAATTCAAAAAAGCGTATTTTTTTCCCCCAAAAAATGGCGTGGTAAGACCGCTGTGCAAATACGGTGTGATAAACAAATATTGCAACCATCTCCATTTTATTCTCTGGGGTCTCTGCTAAGAAAAGAATAAATCAGAAAAAGGCCCGGTCCGGAAGTGGGGAAAAAAGGGGCTTTTCAATATTTTCCAATCTAAATCTCCAAAGAATAAAATAGTGAATTTAGGGAGAAATGGGAAATTTTTATATTTTCAGCTATAAATTCTATAAATAACTTTCTTCCTGAGGATTGAAGACCCCACCCACCAGCCAATCAGAAGTTGAAGGTCTCTGAAGGCGTGGTGCTGGTTGGTGGGCAGGGTCTGTGCTCCCACAATTCTTTCTGATTGGCTGGTGGGCGGGGTTTGTGGCGGCTCATTTGCATACAGTGATTTGCCTCACACGATATGCTGTATTCTTATTTTCTCTATGCTGTATTCTTATTTTCTCAATTTTAATCAACTTTTCATTTCACAGACCTCATTCCTCAGGAAGAAGGTCATTTATAGAATCAGTTTGGGATGAAAATATTAAAATATTAGAATTGTACGCTCTCCCTAAGTTGGTAATTATGTGATTTGAGAGCACATAAATAGCACTTAGGGTTCCTGTTATATTGTCTAGGTCGGGACATCAGCGGAAGCTGCGGCCAAAGACATACATAAAGTGGTAACAATACAGAGAAGTTTAGCGTGGCCCCTGCGTAAGGATGACACTTAATCGTGATGCGATACCACTCTTTTTATTTACACCAAATCAATTCTACCCAATCTTTCTTCATCCATTTTACTCTCATTATCAACTATTGCAAGAAATCTACAAATATCACAGGGTGCCTGTGAGTGGTATTAGGTTTCCTGCACCCAGGGGGGTAATGTTCTCCATGTATAAATACATAGGGGGGGGGTTATGATCTCCATGTATAAATACATAGGGGGGGGTATGTTCTCCATGTATAAATACATAGGGGGGGGTATTATCTCCATGTATAAATACATAGGGGGGGGGGTATGATCTCCATGTATAAATACATAGGGGGGGTATGATCTCCATGTATAAATACATAGGGGGGGGTATTATCTCCATGTATAAATACATAGGGGGGGGTATGATCTCCATGTATAAATACATAGGGGGGGTATGATCTCCATGTATAAATACATAGAGGGGGGTATGATCTCCATGTATAAATACATAGGGGGGGGGGTGTATGATCTCCATGTATAAATACATAGGGGGGGAGGTATGATCTCCATGTATAAATACATAGGGGGGGGAGGTATGATCTCCATGTATAAATACATAGGGGGGGTATGATCTCCATGTATAAATACATAGGGGGGGTATGATCTCCATGTATAAATACATAGGGGGGGTATGATCTCCATGTATAAATACATAAGGGGGGGTATTATCTCCATGTATAAATACATAGGGGGGTATGATCTCCATGTATAAATACATAGGGGGGGGTATGATCTCCATGTATAAATACATAGGGGGGGGGTATGATCTCCATGTATAAATACATAAGGGGGGGTATGATCTCCATGTATAAATACATAGGGGGGGTATGATCTCCATGTATAAATACATAGGGGGGGGGGTATGATCTCCATGTATAAATACATAGGGGGGGTATGATCTCCATGTATAAATACATAGGGGGGGGTATGATCTCCATGTATAAATACATAGGGGGGGGTATGATCTCCATGTATAAATACATAGGGGGGGTATGATCTCCATGTATAAATACATAGGGGGGGGTATGATCTCCATGTATAAATACATAGGGGGGGTATGATCTCCATGTATAAATACATAGGGGGGGTATGATCTCCATGTATAAATACATAAGGGGGGGTATTATCTCCATGTATAAATACATAGGGGGGTATGATCTCCATGTATAAATACATAGGGGGGGGTATGATCTCCATGTATAAATACATAGGGGGGGGGGTATGATCTCCATGTATAAATACATAAGGGGGGGTATGATCTCCATGTATAAATACATAGGGGGGGTATGATCTCCATGTATAAATACATAGGGGGGGGGTATGATCTCCATGTATAAATACATAGGGGGGGTATGATCTCCATGTATAAATACATAGGGGGGGGGTATGATGTCCATGTATAAATACATAGGGGGGGGGTATGATCTCCATGTATAAATACATAGGGGGGGTATGATCTCCATGTATAAATACATAGGGGGGGTATGATCTCCATGTATAAATACATAGGGGGGGTATGATCTCCATGTATAAATACATAGGGGGGGGGGTATGATCTCCATGTATAAATACATAGGGGGGGGTATGATCTCCATGTATAAATACATAGGGGGGGGTATGATCTCCATGTATAAATACATAGGGGGGGGGTATGATCTCCATGTATAAATACATAAGGGGGGTATGATCTCCATGTATAAATACATAGGGGGGGTATGATCTCCATGTATAAATACATAGGGGGGGTATGATCTCCATGTATAAATACATAGGGGGGGTATGATCTCCATGTATAAATACATAGGGGGGGGTATGATCTCCATGTATAAATACATAGGGGGGGGTATGATCTCCATGTATAAATACATAGGGGGGGTATGATCTCCATGTATAAATACATAGGGGGGGTATGATCTCCATGTATAAATACATAGGGGGGGGTATGATCTCCATGTATAAATACATAGGGGGGGGTATGATCTCCATGTATAAATACATAGGGGGGGTATGATCTCCATGTATAAATACATAGGGGGGGGGGTATGATCTCCATGTATAAATACATAGGGGGGGGTATGATCTCCATGTATAAATACATAGGGGGGAATGATCTCCATGTATAAATACATAGGGGGGGGGTATGATCTCCATGTATAAATACATAGGGGGGGGGGGGTATGATCTCCATGTATAAATACATAGGGGGGGTATGATCTCCATGTATAAATACATAGGGGGGGGGGTATGATCTCCATGTATAAATACATAGGGGGGGGGAGGTATGATCTCCATGTATAAATACATAGGGGGGGGGGGGGTATGATCTCCATGTATAAATACATAGGGGGGGGTATGATCTCCATGTATAAATACATAGGGGGGGGTATGATCTCCATGTATAAATACATAGGGGGGTATGATCTCCATGTATAAATACATAGGGGGGGGTATGATCTCCATGTATAAATACATAGGGGGGGGAGGTATGATCTCCATGTATAAATACATAGGGGGGGGGGGGGGGGTATGATCTCCATGTATAAATACATAAGGGGGGGTGTATGATCTCCATGTATAAATACATAGGGGGGGGGTATGATCTCCATGTATAAATACATAGGGGGGGGTATGATCTCCATGTATAAATACATAGGGGGAGGGGTATGATCTCCATGTATAAATACATAAGGGGGGGGGGTATAATCTCCATGTATAAATACATAGGGGGGGGGTATAATCTCCATGTATAAATACATAGGGGGGGTATGATCTCCATGTATAAATACATAGGGGGGGTATGATCTCCATGTATAAATACATGGGGGGGGGGGTATGATCTCCATGTATAAATACATAGGGGGGGGTATGATCTCCATGTATAAATACATAGGGGGGAATGTATTAGTGTCTGAAGTTGATATAACAGCAGAAATGTAGAACATAAATCAATGTGTCACACTGTTTATAAGGCTCGGTTTCCACTGCCGCGGCTACGAAGTTGTGCTACTTCTAGCGCGACTTCGTAGCGAAAGTAAACTGCGGCTTTCAGTGAGGCTTGTCCCTCATTATAGAGGGAAGTCGCACTGAAGCCGGCTCAAAAGTAGTGCATGAACTACTTTTGAAGTCGCCGCAACTGAAGTCGCGGCAGTGGAAACGGGCCGAATTGAAATCAATGGCTTTTGACTTGCTGTGCGACTTGACATGTGTCAAGTCGCACAGCAAGTCGCACTAGTGGAAACTGGCACTTAATACATTGTTTAATATTTTCTACTGTCTGCTTTTTAAGGTCATATATGAAATGTGAAAAATGATGTAAAAATAGTTTTTTTTTATATATGTTTTAGACATTGTTACTTTAATCTTGGAAGGACTCTTCCAAAGTCCCATGGGCATTTTCTTTTTGCATAATTATAATAATAAACATCATTTATTATCATTATCACATGACCTTATTATCATTATCACATGACCTTATTATCATTATCACATGACCTTATTATCATTATCACATGACCTTATTACCATTATCACATGACCTTATTATCATTGTCACATGACCTTATTACCATTATCACATGACCTTATTATCATTATCACATGACCTTATTATCATTGTCACATGACCTTATTATCATTATCACATGACCTTATTATCATTATCACATGACCTTATTATCATTATCACATGACCTTATTATCATTGTCACATGACCTTATTATCATTGTCACATGACCTTATTACCATTATCACATGACCTTATTATCATTATCACATGACCTTATTATCATTGTCACATGACCTTATTATCATTATCACATGACCTTATTATCATTATCACATGACCTTATTATCATTGTCACATGACCTTATTATCATTATCACATGACCTTATTATCATTATCACATGACCTTATTATCATTATCACATGACCTTATTACCATTATCACATGACCTTATTATCATTGTCACATGACCTTATTACCATTATCACATGACCTTATTATCATTATCACATGACCTTATTATCATTATCACATGACCTTATTATCATTGTCACATGACCTTATTATCATTATCACATGACCTTATTATCATTATCACATGACCTTATTATCATTATCACATGACCTTATTATCATTGTCACATGACCTTATTATCATTATCACATGACCTTATTATCATTGTCACATGACCTTATTATCATTGTCACATGACCTTATTACCATTATCACATGACCTTATTATCATTATCACATGACCTTATTATCATTGTCACATGACCTTATTATCATTATCACATGACCTTATTATCATTATCACATGACCTTATTATCATTGTCACATGACCTTATTATCATTATCACATGACCTTATTATCATTGTCACATGACCTGTGTTGTCTGCATCAGTAAAAGTAATAATACTTTTTTTGCTTGTTTCAATCAATGACCGCCCCAAACCGTGATTATAAATACTAAAAACTATTTTTATTTTTTTTATTTTTGAAAAAAAAAAGTTATACTTACCTGTTCTGTGCAATTATATTGCACAGAGCAGTCCCTTACCTCGTATTCTGGTGCCCCCCACCAACAATGGCTGCTTTGCCCTGCTATGGGATGCCCTCCTCAGCAAGCTATGCATTATGGGGGCGCACTCTTGAGCAGGACTGTGTGCGTTCATGGACACACGTAGCACCGGTAAGCTGTGTCCATGTTTGACTGACAGCAGCGGGAGCCGATATCTCCCACCGCTCTCAGTGTCTCCTTTGATAGCAGGGAGTGAGGAGAGCCGCACTGGAGCTTAAACAACACTGGATGGGTGAGGAGGCGGCAGGTAAGTGTTTATAGATTTGGGGGCAGTTAATGGGGCCTTTTCCTTTTTTTTTTACCATAATGCAAGGTAAGAAACAATTTACCTTATAAGCACACATACCCACTTTAATATATATATATTTTATATCAGTGCCTGTTGGAACAGTTTTTTTTTATTTTTTAGTTGATTTTGTTTTTTTGAGTTTGACATTGGTTGACACGATCAAAGAAAGATTTTTACTCTTACTGATGCAGACAGCACAGATCATGGGATAATATTAATGTTATATATATATATGTTAGAGATAGACCGATTATGGGCGTGGCCGATATGCACTTTCCCCGATATATCGGTATCGGCTCCGGAACCGGCCAATATTGCCGATATTTTTGTGACGTCATTTTGCCTTCTTAGGCCACCTCCCTCGCCTTGGACAGCCTCATCTGGAGTCAGGACTAGTCTCGTGGGAGTGTATCACAGCCATACACCCACCCACAGCAGCCCGGTGCCAGCCACCCGGTGCCAGCCAGCCACCCACATCCACAGGCCCTGTACCAGCCAGCCATCCACAGGCACTGTACCAGCGAGCCAGCCAGCCACCCACAGGCACTGTACCAGCGAGCCAGCCAACCACCCACAGGCTCTGTGCAGGCCAGCCACCCACATCAACAGGCACTGTACCAGCCAACCACAGGCACTGTACCAGCGAGCCAGCCAGCCACCCACATCCACAGGCATACCTCCCAACTTTTGAAGTTTGCAATGAGGGACACGGAAAGAGAAACCAAACCTGCGGCGCACGGAGCGCACCGCGGCAAATTGTGGGTGTGGCCAATTGCGTAGCAGTGAGAGGGGCTTAAGGGATAGGGTAAACAAAACCCAGACTTCATAGTACTCATAAAATATGATTTGATTGCTCAGCCTACCTTAAAGAAGAACTTCATTAAAATAGTCAGGGACTGCATAGCAACCAGCAACTGTTGAGACAATGAAGACTTTGGGGAGAAGTATATAATGTACAGTATTGTGTATATAGTGCAGGAGAGTGTAATGTACAAAATGCAGGAGACAGGAGTATGTAATGTACAGAATGCAGGAGACAGGAGTATGTAATGTATAGAATGCAGGAGACAGGAGTATGTAATGTACAGAATGCAGGAGACAGGAGAGTGTAATGTACAGAATACAGGGGACAGGAGTATGTAATGTACAGAATGCAGGAGACAGGAGTATGTAATGTACAGAATGCAGGGGTCTGACTCTGCACCATCCACCCCCCCCCCAGCTCTATACACCCCAAATGCCCACCCATCTCCATACACCCCCCCCCCATCCACCCCAAATGCCCCCAGCAGCTCTATCCACCTCAAATGCCCACCCTAGCTCCATCCACCCCAAATGCCCACCCTAGCACTATCAATCCCAAACACCCATCCAACCTCCAAACACTCCAAATGGCCACCCCAGCTCCATCCACCCCCCCCATCCAGCTCCATTCACCCCATATGCCCACTCCAGCTCCATCCACCCCAAATGCCCCGAGCTCCATCCAACCCAAATTCCCCCTTTTGGGGGGCGCAAACAGAAAAATGTAATAGGCATTGCTTTGCGGCAAAAAACGCTGTTAAAAATTGCGTGACTTTGAGGTCACAAAAGTGTGAAAGGGGCCTTCAGTAATCAAGGTAGAGTGTGCCCCCTTCAATGCAGAGTGACCAGCATGCCGTGCCCCCCTTCAATGCAGAGGGACCAGCGTGCCCCCTTTCAATGCAGAATGGCCAGCGTGCCCCCCTTTCAATGCAGAATGACCAGCGTGCCCCCTTTCAATACAGAATAACCAGCGTGCCACCTTTCAATGCAGAATGACCAGCATGACCCCTTTCAATGCAGAATAACCAGCCTGACCCCTTTCAATGCAGAGAGACCTTTGTGCCCCTTTCAATGCAGAGAGACCAGCGTGCCCCCTTCAATGCAGAATGGCCAGCGTGACCCCTTTCAATGCAGAATAACCAGCGTGACCCTTTTCAATGCAGAATAACCAGCGTGACCCCTTTTAATGCAGAATGACCAGCGTGACCCCTTTCAATGCAGAATAACCAGCGTGACCCCTTTCAATGCAAAATAACCAGCCTGACCCCTTTAATGCAGAATGACCAGCATGACCCCTAATGCAGAATAACTAGCGTGACCCCTGTCAAAGAATAACCAGCATGACCCCTTTAATGCAGAATGGCCAGCGTGACCCCTTTAATGCAGAATAACCAGCGTGATCCCTTTAATGCAGAATTACCCGCGTGACCCCTTTAATGCAGAATTACCCGCGTGACCCCTTTAATGCAGAATGACCAGCGTGACCCCTTAATGCAGAATGACCCGCGTGACCCCTTAATGCAGAATGACCAGCGTGACCCTTTTAATGCAGAATGACCCGCGTGACCCCTTAATGCAGATTGACCAGCGTGACCCCTTTAATGCAGAATGACCCGCGTGACCCCTTAATGCAGAATGACCAGCGTGACCCCTTTAATGCAGAATGACCAGCGTGACCCCTTAATGCAGAATGACCAGCGTGCCGTGCCCCCCCACCCGAGACCAGTGCACTTACCTGCAGCGGCTTCTCCTCTGTCCCCCGGCATCTCCTCGAGTCCTTCTGCCTCCTCCTCGGCCAATGGCATGGTTTCCTGATTGGCCAGGAGGAGGATCTGTGTGACAATATCGAATATTAATTTGCTATTGTCACACAATGGGTGGACTGGGGGCCCTCCATGTTCTTCTTGCAGCCGCTAAATGCCTACTTTTCCTCCTCTCCCTCCTGCAGGCATTTAGCAGCTGCAGGAAGAACATGGAGGGCATCGGTCCCTCTATATGTTACCCCTCCTCTCCTGGTTTAGAATGGAGCCACATGGGTCTCTTGGAGCATCATGCCGGGTCGCAATGGCGACCACTGTAGTTACGCCCCTGCAGTGGAGAAAAATAAAAGTTCTGTCAGGATGAAGGAGCAATGAGGTACTGTATGAATGGAATGCTGTCAGGATTGGCAGATGGGATGGACCACTGGTGAGAGGATTTCTTGGCATAAAGGGTTAAAAAGTGATAAAAGGATTGCATAGTTGCCAACATTTGAAAAAAATTTCCAGGGACACATTGCAGCACAGCTATCAATTACTTCCCACAACCACTTCCCCAAAGCTCCGCCCACTCCGCATAATTAATCTCCGCCTACTTATCAGATTATAGGGTCTACTTCATAAAGAGAGAATTACAGGAAATTGAAAAGGGAATTGAAAACTTAAGGCCAAAGTAGCAGAGTTGGAATAATTCTCCCATTCAGCTGTACTACTTCTGCCTAAAGTTTAAAATTCTCATCACAATTCCCTGCAATTCTAAAGTGTGAAATGTGCTCAGGTGTGACCATAGAAAAAATGGAATATGGAAATATAAAGAAAGTGCAAGGTGTAAATAAGTATGATTATACTATCTGGTATAATTAGGTTTTATTGTACTTATTTACACCTAATACTTTATTTAGATTTACATATTCCATTTTTTCTATGGTCACACCTGAGCACATTTCACACTTTATTCACCTGTCTTTGAATTCAGCCCTCTGTAGGGTGATAATTTCATTTACATAAAACAATGTGGCATCCTTTCCTTCCTAACACATTACCCAGTCCATACCAGTATAGATCCTAACACATTACCCAGTCCATACCAGTATAGATCCTCACACATTACCCAGTCCATACCACCCTCACACATTACCCAGTCCATACCAGTATAGATCCTAACACATTACCCAGTCCATACCAGTATAGATCCTAACACATTACCCAGTCCATACCAGTATAGATCCTAACTCATTACCCAGTCCATACCAGTATAGATCCTAACTCATTACCCAGTCCATACCAGTATAGATCCTAACACATTCCCCAGTCCATACCAGTATAGATCCTAACACATTACCCAGTCCATACCACCCTCACACATTACCCAGTCCATACCAGTATAGATCCTAACACATTACCCAGTCCATACCAGTATAGATCCTCACACATTACCCAGTCCATACCACCCTCACACATTACCCAGTCCATACCAGTATAGATCCTAACACATTACCCAGTCCATACCAGTATAGATCCTAACACATTACCCAGTCCATACCAGTATAGATCCTAACTCATTACCCAGTCCATACCAGTATAGATCCTAACTCATTACCCAGTCCATACCAGTATAGATCCTAACACATTCCCCAGTCCATACCAGTATAGATCCTAACACATTACCCAGTCCATACCACCCTCACACATTACCCAGTCCATACCAGTATAGATCCTAACACATTACCCAGTCCATACCAGTATAGATCCTCACACATTACCCAGTCCATACCACCCTCACACATTACCCAGTCCATACCAGTATAGATCCTAACACATTACCCAGTCCATACCAGTATAGATCCTAACACATTACCCAGTCCATACCAGTATAGATCCTAACTCATTACCCAGTCCATACCAGTATAGATCCTAACTCATTACCCAGTCCATACCAGTATAGATCCTAACACATTCCCCAGTCCATACCAGTATAGATCCTAACACATTACCCAGTCCATACCACCCTCACACATTACCCAGTCCATACCAGTATAGATCCTAACACATTACCCAGTCCATACCAGTATAGATCCTCACACATTACCCAGTCCATACCACCCTCACACATTACCCAGTCCATACCAGTATAGATCCTAACACATTACCCAGTCCATACCAGTATAGATCCTAACACATTACCCAGTCCATACCAGTATAGATCCTAACTCATTACCCAGTCCATACCAGTATAGATCCTAACTCATTACCCAGTCCATACCAGTATAGATCCTAACACATTCCCCAGTCCATACCAGTATAGATCCTAACACATTACCCAGTCCATACCACCCTCACACATTACCCAGTCCATACCAGTATAGATCCTAACACATTACCCAGTCCATACCAGTATAGATCCTCACACATTACCCAGTCCATACCACCCTCACACATTACCCAGTCCATACCAGTATAGATCCTAACACATTACCCAGTCCATACCAGTATAGATCCTAACACATTACCCAGTCCATACCAGTATAGATCCTAACTCATTACCCAGTCCATACCAGTATAGATCCTAACTCATTACCCAGTCCATACCAGTATAGATCCTAACACATTCCCCAGTCCATACCAGTATAGATCCTAACACATTACCCAGTCCATACCACCCTCACACATTACCCAGTCCATACCAGTATAGATCCTAACACATTACCCAGTCCATACCAGTATAGATCCTAACACATTCCCCAGTCCATACCAGTATAGATCCTAACACATTCCCCAGTCCATACCAGTATAGATCCTAACTCATTACCCAGTCCATACCATCCTCACACATTACCCAGTCCATACCAGTATAGACCCTAACACATTACCCAGTCCATACCATCCTAACACATTACAGAGTCCATACCAGTATAGTCCATACCAGTATAGATCCTAACACATTACCCAGTCCATACCATCCTCACACATTACCCAGTCCATACCAGTATAGATCCTAACACATTACCCAGTCCATATTATCCTAACACATACCAAGTCCATACCAGTATAGATATCCAGCATGAGATTTTTCCCATTGAGGATTGAGGTCTGTTTTCATTTTTTGAGCAATATATATATATGCACACACATACACATACACGGATATGTACACACATTTATCTAGAGCTAGAAAACTATATATATGTATCAATTAACAGGTGTATAAATTATATCTATAAAAAAACATTATTAATAGTAGTAATTAATGGAGTGTGAGGCCTCCAGCTTGTCGGAAGGTGCTCTGCCTCCCCCTGCTGGCGGATTTTGGAAAGTGCACCATGCTGACACCCTGCCTTCGGTGACACGTTAAATTTGCGACAGGCGGGAAGAGTGAGCGGGCACAGAGAGAGAGACAACCTGCTGCCAGAACTACAACTCCTAGCTGGGGTGAGAGTGACACTGTGTGGCACAAAAGTAAAAAAAAAAAAAAAAAATTTTTTTTTTGTGATTTACATTGTCCCTGATTAACAGGGACACTGTAAAATGCCCGGGACAGGCTCCTATTTGCCGGGATTGTCCCGGGAAAAAGGGGACAGTTGGCAGGTATGGGATTGCAGATCAGGAAATGCTGAGGATGAAGGGGGAGGGGGGCTGCTGGGGGTGTAGTGACTGAGAACCAAACAAGCAGTTGGGAGAGAGGAGACAGTGAACAGCTGGACAGAAGGAACGGTGTGGGGAGTTATGTGTGCAGTGATGGGGAAAGATTCTCTCATTTACCTTCTGCAAAGCGCATTCCGTCGGTACAGAGGCAGTGTAGTTTACAGCTCGAGCTGTTTTGCAAGGAGGAATGGGCAAAAATTTCAGTCTCTCGATGTGCAAAACTGATAGAGACATACCCCAAGCGACTTACAGCTGTAATCGCAGCAAAAGGTGGCGCTACAAAGTATTTACTTAAGGGGGCTGAATAATTTTGCACGCCCAATTTTTCAGTTTTTTATTTGTTAAAAAAGTTTGAAATATCCAATAAATTTCGTTCCACTTCATGGTTGTGTCCCACTTGTTGTTGATTCTTCACAAAAAATTACAGTTTTATATCTTTATGTTTGAAGCCTGAAATGTGGCAAAAGGTCGCAAAGTTCAAGGGGGCCGAATACTTTCGCAAGGCACTGTGTATATATATATATATATATATCTGTGTGTGTGTGTATATCCAGTGGGTACAGAAAGTATTCAGACCCCCTTAAATTTGTCACTCTTTGTTATATTTCAGCCATTTACTAAAATCATTTAGGTTCATTCTTCTTCCTCATGAATGTACACATAGCACCCCATACTGACAGAAAAACACAGAATTGTTGACATTGTTGCAGATTTATTAAAAAAGAAAAACTGAAATATCACATGGTCCTAAGTATTCAGACCCTTTGCTCAGTATTTAGTAGAAGCCCCCTTTTGATCTAATACAGCCAGGAGTCTTTTTGGGAAAGATGCAACAAGTCTTTCACACCTGGATTTGGGGATCCTCTGCCATTCCTCCTTGCAGATCCTCTCCAGTTCTGTCAGGTTGGATGGTAAACGTTGGTGGACAGCCATTTTTAGGTCTCTCCAGAGATGCTCAATTGGGTTTAAGTCAGGGCTCTGGCTGGGCCATTCAAGAACAGTCACGGAGTTGTTGTGAAGCCACTCCTTCGTTATTTTAGCTGTGTGCTTAGGGTCATTGTCTTGTTGGAAGGTAAACCTTCGGCCCAGTCTGAGGTCCAGAGCACTCTGGAGAAGGTTTTTGTCCAGGATATCCCTGAACTTGGCCGCATTCATCTTTCCCTCGATTGCAACCAGTCGTCCTGTCCCTGCAGCTGAAAAACACCCCCACAGCATGATGCTGCCACCACCATGCTTCACTGTTGGGACTGAATTGGACAGGTGATGAGCAGTGCCTGGTTTTCTCCACACATACCGCTTAGAATTAAGGCCAAAAAGTTCTATTTTGGTCTCATCAGACCAGAGAATCTTATTTCTCACCATCTTGGAGTCCTTCAGGTGTTTTTTAGCAAACTCCATGCGGGCTTTCATGTGTCTTACACTGAGGAGAGGCTTCTGTCGGGCCACTCTGCCATAAAGCCCCGACTGGTGGAGGGCTGCAGTGATGGTTGACTTTCTACAACTTTCTCCCATCTCTTGACTGCATCTCTGGAGCTCAGCCACAGTGATCTTTGGGTTCTTCTGTACCTCTCTCACCAAGGCTCTTCTCCCCCGATAGCTCAGTTTGGCCGGACGGCCAGCTCTAGGAAGGGTTCTGGTCGTCCCAAACGTCTTCCATTTGAGGATTATGGAGGCCACTGTGCTCTTAGGAACCTTAAGTGCAGCAGAAATCTTTTTGTAACCTTGGCCAGATCTGTGCCTTGCCACAATTCTGTCTCTGAGCTCTTCAGGCAGTTCCTTTGACCTCATGATTCTCATTTGCTCTGACATGCATTGTGATCTGGAAGGTCTTATATAGACAGGTGTGTGGCTTTCCTAATCAAGTCCAATCAGTATAATCAAACACAGCTGGACTCAAATGAAGGTGTAGAACCATCTCAAGGATGATCAGAAGAAATGGAAAGCACCTGAGTTAAATATATGAGTGTCACAGCAAAGGGTCTGAATACTTAGGACCATGTGATATTTCAGTTTTTCTTTTTTAATAAATCTGCAACAATGTCAACAATTCTGTGTTTTTCTGTCAGTATGGGGTGCTATGTGTACATTCATGAGGAAGAAGAATGAACCTAAATGATTTTAGCAAATGGCTGCAATATAACAAAGAGTGAAAAATTTAAGGGGGTCTGAATACTTTCCGTACCCACTGTATGTATATATATATATGTGTGTGTGTATATGTATATATGTGTGTGCATATATATATGTATATATACTGTATATGTGTGTGTGTATAGATAGATGGATATTCAGTTAGTTTTCATGTGTCAGAACATGTCATTATGTGTTCTTTTAAACTTTGGTTTCACTTTTTAAACTAGGCGGCACCAGGGGGTATTTTGCAATTCGGCACTGCGGGACTTTAACGGACAATTGCGCGGTCGTGCAACGCTGTACCTAAACGAATTTGACGTCTTTTTTTCCCACAAATAGAGCTTTCTTTTGGTGGTATTTGATCACCTGTGCGATTTTTTGATCATGGGCTATAAACAAAAAAAGAGCGTAAATTTTGCAAAAATAACAATATTTTTCAAATTTTTTTAAATGAAATTCCCCAAAAAAAATGTAAAAATCAAAATTTTTTTAACATTTTCGGCACAATTTGTTTTATGCTACATATGTTTGGTAAAAAAAAATCGCAAAAAGCGTATTTTGATTGGTTTGCGCAAAAGTTATCGCGTTTACTAACAAAGGAAAAGATTTTTGTCATTTTTGGTGTTTTTTTTTAACGAGTAATGGCGGCTATCTGCGATTTTTTTTGCGGGACTGCGACATTGTGGCGGACAGATCGGATCCTTGACTGACATTTTTGACACTTTTGGGGGTACCAGTGACATTACTACAGTAATCAGTGCTATAAATATGCACTGTTACTGTAAAATTACACTGGCAGTGAAGGGGTTAACTTTATTTGAGAGGGAGGGGCTATGTGTGTCCCTAGGGGCTTGATTCTTACTGTGATTGGCTGTGGCTTGAAGTGTAGGAACAGTGATCAACGGTCTTACATAGTAGAACCGTATGATCAGTGTTTCTACACAGGGGAGAATGACAGGCGGCTTGTTTACTCTAGCCGCCTGCCTTTCTCCCTCTCCCCCGACGATCGCTGAGTGACCGGCAGACATCGGGTCTGCCGGTCATACGCGCGGGGGGCCCGTGACCACGCGGGAGCGCGCCGCCGGCGGCGCGCGTCCGCTCCCCAGAGCCTCACAGGCTAGTGACGTACCGATACGTCACTCTGCCTATGAGGGGCTGACCGCCGCAGTATATGTACTTGCGGCGGTCGGCAAGCGGTTAAACTAGGTGGCACTGTAATCTCACACTATCTCGTGAGATTACAGGCAGTCCACCACATTTTACTTGGATCTCGGCCGTTTTCAGAGGAAAAACTTCTCCTCTGATCACCCTGTGAGAAGTGAAGTTCTCGGCCTCCTAAACAGGGTGCCAGAGGAGATAATTTACAAACCCCTCACTGAGGTATTACTCCCAGTCGCTACAGTACTCCTCCCGGTTGCTAAGGTATTTTTCCCCATTGCTAAGGTATTTTTCCCGATTGCTAAGTTATTTCCCTGGTTGCTAAGATATTTTTCCTAGTTCCTAGGGTATTTCTCCCGGTTGCTAAGGTATTTTCCCGGTTGCTAGGGTATTTTCCCCTGGTTGCTAAGGTATTTTTCCCGGTTGCTAAGGTATTCCACCCGGTTGCTATGGTATTTTCCCTGGTTGTTAAGATAGTTTTCCTAGTTGCTAGGGTATTTTTCCCAGTTGCTAAGGTATGTTTCCCAGTTGCTAAGGTATTTATCCCTGTTGCTAAGGTATTTCCCCCGGTTGCTAAGGTATTTTTCCCCATTTGCAAAGGTATTTCACCTGGTTGCTAAGGTATTTTTCCCAGTTGCTAAGGTATTTTTCTCGGTTGCTAAGGTATTTCACCTGGTTGCTAGGGTATTTCACCTTACATATAGTTACATAGTTACATAGTTTGTGAGGTTGAAAAAAGACATCAGTCCATCCAGTTCAACCTATGATGTGTGTGTGTGTTTGCTGTTAACCGTACATTGTATACCCCTGTATGTTGTACATTGTATACCCCTGTATGTTGTACATTGTATACCCCTGTATGTTGTACATTGTATACCCCTGTATGTTGTGGTCTTTAAGGTGTCCATCTAATAGTTTTTTGAAACTATCAATGCTCCCTGCTGATACGACTGCTTGTGGAAGAGAATTCCACATCCTTACCGCTCTTACAGTGAAGAACCCCTTGCGTATTTTAAGGTTAAACCGCCTTTCCTCTAGTTTTAGTGAGTGGCCACGTGTCTTATTGTATCTCCTCTCTCTGAATAGTTTGTTCCTTATGCTCGGGTCACCAGTACAGTATTTGTACATTGATATCATATCCCCCCTCAATCGTCTCTTCTCCAGAGAGAATAAGTTCAGTGCTTGTAGTCTTTCCTCATAGCTGATGTCCTCCATTCCCCTAATTATTTTTGTTGCCCTTCTCTGGACTTTCTCCAGTTCCAGCACATCCTTCCTGAGGACCGGTGCCCAGAACTGGACAGCATACTCCAGATGTGGCCGGACCAGAGTCTTGTAGAGCGGGAGAATAATCTCTTTATTTCTGGAGTGAATCCCCTTTTTTATACATCCCAGTATTCTGTTGGCTTTGCTTGCAGCGGCTTGGCATTGCATGCCACTGCCAAGCCTGTTGTCTACCAGTACCCCCAGGTCCTTTTCCATCCTAGACTCACCCAGAGGTTCCCCCCCTAGTGAGTAGCTTGCTTTCTGGTTTCTGGCCCCCAAGTACATTACTTTACATTTTTCTACATTAAATCTCATCTGCCATGTAGTTGCCCACCCCGTTATTTTGTTCAGGTCCGCTTGTAAGATTTCCACATCCTGCATAGAAGATATTGGCATGCCTAATTTAGTATCATCAGCAAATACTGAGATTGTACTAGATATCCCCTCCTCTAGATCATTTATGAATAAATTAAACAGGATTGGTCCCAGGACAGAACCCTGGGGGACCCCACTTTCCACACCCGCCCAATCCGAGTACTCCCCATTAATCACCACCCTCTGTACTCTCCCCTGGAGCCAGTTCTCTATCCAGGTACTCACCCTATGGTCCATACCTACCTTCCTTAGTTTGTACAGTAAGCGTTTGTGGGGAACGGTGTCAAAGTCCAGATACACCACATCCACAGGCTTACCTTTATCTAAGTGGCAGCTCACTTCATCGTAGAAGGTTAATAGCTTGGTTTGGCAAGAACGATTTTTCATAAATCCATGCTGATTACTACTAATAATACCGTTTTCATTACTAAAGTCTTGTATGTGGTCCCTTAATATCCCCTCCAAAATTTTGCAGACTACAGATGTTAGGCTGACCGGCCTATAGTTACCCGGGATATATCTCAGCCCCTTTTTAAATATTGGTACCATAATGGCTTTTTTCCAATCAGCTGGCACCATACCCGTCTGTAAACTATCCTTAAAGATCAAGAATAATGGTCTGGCAACCTGGTTGCTAAGGTATTTTTCCTGGTTGCTAAGGTATTTTCCCGATTGCTAAGGTATTTCACCCGGTTGCTAATGTATTTTTCCCTGGTTGCTACGGTATTTCACCTGGTTGCTAAGGTATTTCACCTGGTTGCTAGCATATTCTTGCCGGTTGCTAATGTATTTTAACCAGTTCCTAAGGTATTTTTCCCAGTTGCTAAGGTATTTCACCTGATTGCTAAAGTATTTTTCCCAGTTGCTAAGGTATTTTTCCCGGTTTTTAAGGTATTTTATCCAGGTGCTAGGGTATTCACCCGGTTGCTAGGATATTTTTACCCGGTTGCTAAGGCATTTTTCCCTGGTTGCTATGGTATTTCACCTGGTTGCTAAGGTATTTTTATCAGTTGCTAATGTATTTTTCCTGGTTGCTAAGGTATTTCACCCGATTGCTAGGGTATTTTTCCCCGTTTGCTAAGGTATTTTACCTGATTACTTAGGTATTTTTCCCAGTTGCTAAGGTATTTTTCCCAATTGCTAGGGTATTTTACCCGGTTGCTAGGGTATTTTTCCCGGGTGCTAGGGTATTTTCCCCAGATGTTAGGGTATTTTTCCGGTTGCTAGGGTATTTCCCCCGCATTGCTAAGGTATTTTTCCCGGTTGCTAAGGTATTTCTTCCTGTTGCTAGGGTTCCCCCAGTTGCTAAGGTATTTTTCCCCGGTTGCAAAGGTATTTCACCTGGTTGCGAAGGTATTTTTCCCAGTTGCTAAGGTATTTTTTTCGGTTGCTAAGGTATTTCACCTGGTTGCTTAGGTATTTTTCCCGCTGGCTAAGGAATTTTCCTGGTTGCTAGGGTATTTTTTCCCGGTTGCTACGGTATTTCACCTGGTTCCTAGGGTATTTTTCCCAGTTGCTAATGTATTTTAACCGGTTGCTAAGGTATTTTCCCTGGTGGCTAAGGTATTTTTCCCGGTTGCTAAGACATTTTCCTGGTTGCCAGAGTATTTTCCCCGGTTGCTACGGTATTTCACCTGGTTGCTAGGGTATTTTTCCCTGTTGCTAAGGTATTTTCCCTGGTTGCTAAGGTATTTTTCCCAGTTACTAAGGTATTTTCCCCCCAGTTGCTAAGGTATTTTCCCTGGTTGCTAAGGTATTTTTCCCAGTTGTTAAGGTACTAGGTACTCTCAGATGAACTGCTTGTCTGCCCTGGTTACTTTCACTCGGGGTAACATTATCTTTCACATTATAGAAAAAAATTGGGCTAACTTTTTACCGTTTTCTTATTTTTTTAATTCAAAAAAGCGTATTTTTTTCCCCCAAAAAATGGCGTGGTAAGACCGCTGTGCAAATACGGTGTGATAAACAAATATTGCAACCATCTCCATTTTATTCTCTGGGGTCTCTGCTAAGAAAAGAATAAATCAGAAAAAGGCCCGGTCCGGAAGTGGGGAAAAAAGGGGCTTTTCAATATTTTCCAATCTAAATCTCCAAAGAATAAAATAGTGAATTTAGGGAGAAATGGGAAATTTTTATATTTTCAGCTATAAATTCTATAAATAACTTTCTTCCTGAGGATTGAAGACCCCACCCACCAGCCAATCAGAAGTTGAAGGTCTCTGAAGGCGTGGTGCTGGTTGGTGGGCAGGGTCTGTGCTCCCACAATTCTTTCTGATTGGCTGGTGGGCGGGGTTTGTGGCGGCTCATTTGCATACAGTGATTTGCCTCACACGATATGCTGTATTCTTATTTTCTCTATGCTGTATTCTTATTTTCTCAATTTTAATCAACTTTTCATTTCACAGACCTCATTCCTCAGGAAGAAGGTCATTTATAGAATCAGTTTGGGATGAAAATATTAAAATATTAGAATTGTACGCTCTCCCTAAGTTGGTAATTATGTGATTTGAGAGCACATAAATAGCACTTAGGGTTCCTGTTATATTGTCTAGGTCGGGACATCAGCGGAAGCTGCGGCCAAAGACATACATAAAGTGGTAACAATACAGAGAAGTTTAGCGTGGCCCCTGCGTAAGGATGACACTTAATCGTGATGCGATACCACTCTTTTTATTTACACCAAATCAATTCTACCCAATCTTTCTTCATCCATTTTACTCTCATTATCAACTATTGCAAGAAATCTACAAATATCACAGGGTGCCTGTGAGTGGTATTAGGTTTCCTGCACCCAGGGGGGTAATGTTCTCCATGTATAAATACATAGGGGGGGGGTTATGATCTCCATGTATAAATACATAGGGGGGGGTATGTTCTCCATGTATAAATACATAGGGGGGGGTATTATCTCCATGTATAAATACATAGGGGGGGGGGTATGATCTCCATGTATAAATACATAGGGGGGGTATGATCTCCATGTATAAATACATAGGGGGGGGTATTATCTCCATGTATAAATACATAGGGGGGGGTATGATCTCCATGTATAAATACATAGGGGGGGTATGATCTCCATGTATAAATACATAGAGGGGGGTATGATCTCCATGTATAAATACATAGGGGGGGGGGGTGTATGATCTCCATGTATAAATACATAGGGGGGGAGGTATGATCTCCATGTATAAATACATAGGGGGGGGAGGTATGATCTCCATGTATAAATACATAGGGGGGGTATGATCTCCATGTATAAATACATAGGGGGGGTATGATCTCCATGTATAAATACATAGGGGGGGTATGATCTCCATGTATAAATACATAAGGGGGGGTATTATCTCCATGTATAAATACATAGGGGGGTATGATCTCCATGTATAAATACATAGGGGGGGGTATGATCTCCATGTATAAATACATAGGGGGGGGTATGATCTCCATGTATAAATACATAAGGGGGGGTATGATCTCCATGTATAAATACATAGGGGGGGTATGATCTCCATGTATAAATACATAGGGGGGGGTATGATCTCCATGTATAAATACATAGGGGGGGTATGATCTCCATGTATAAATACATAGGGGGGGGGTATGATCTCCATGTATAAATACATAGGGGGGGGTATGATCTCCATGTATAAATACATAGGGGGGGTATGATCTCCATGTATAAATACATAGGGGGGGGGTATGATCTCCATGTATAAATACATAGGGGGGGTATGATCTCCATGTATAAATACATAGGGGGGGGGGTATGATCTCCATGTATAAATACATAGGGGGGGGTATGATCTCCATGTATAAATACATAGGGGGGGGTATGATCTCCATGTATAAATACATAGGGGGGGGTATGATCTCCATGTATAAATACATAAGGGGGGTATGATCTCCATGTATAAATACATAGGGGGGGTATGATCTCCATGTATAAATACATAGGGGGGGTATGATCTCCATGTATAAATACATAGGGGGGGGGTATGATCTCCATGTATAAATACATAGGGGGGGGTATGATCTCCATGTATAAATACATAGGGGGGGGGTATGATCTCCATGTATAAATACATAGGGGGGGTATGATCTCCATGTATAAATACATAGGGGGGGTATGATCTCCATGTATAAATACATAGGGGGGGGTATGATCTCCATGTATAAATACATAGGGGGGGGTATGATCTCCATGTATAAATACATAGGGGGGGTATGATCTCCATGTATAAATACATAGGGGGGGGGTATGATCTCCATGTATAAATACATAGGGGGGGGTATGATCTCCATGTATAAATACATAGGGGGGAATGATCTCCATGTATAAATACATAGGGGGGGGGTATGATCTCCATGTATAAATACATAGGGGGGGGGGTATGATCTCCATGTATAAATACATAAGGGGGGGTGTATGATCTCCATGTATAAATACATAGGGGGGGGGGGTATGATCTCCATGTATAAATACATAGGGGGGGGTATGATCTCCATGTATAAATACATAGGGGGGGGGTATGATCTCCATGTATAAATACATAGGGGGGGGGTATGATCTCCATGTATAAATACATAGGGGGGGGGGTATGATCTCCATGTATAAATACATAGGGGGGGGAGGTATGATCTCCATGTATAAATACATAGGGGGGGGGGTATGATCTCCATGTATAAATACATAGGGGGGGGTATGATCTCCATGTATAAATACATAGGGGGGGGTATGATCTCCATGTATAAATACATGGGGGGGGGGTATGATCTCCATGTATAAATACATAGGGGGGGTATGATCTCCATGTATAAATACATAGGGGGGGTATGATCTCCATGTATAAATACATAGGGGGGGTATGATCTCCATGTATAAATACATAGGGGGGGGTATGATCTCCATGTATAAATACATAGGGGGGAATGTATTAGTGTCTGAAGTTGATATAACAGCAGAAATGTAGAACATAAATCAATGTGTCACACTGTTTATAAGGCTCGGTTTCCACTGCCGCGGCTACGAAGTTGTGCTACTTCTAGCGCGACTTCGTAGCGAAAGTAAACTGCGGCTTTCAGTGAGGCTTGTCCCTCATTATAGAGGGAAGTCGCACTGAAGCCGGCTCAAAAGTAGTGCATGAACTACTTTTGAAGTCGCCGCAACTGAAGTCGCGGCAGTGGAAACGGGCCGAATTGAAATCAATGGCTTTTGACTTGCTGTGCGACTTGACATGTGTCAAGTCGCACAGCAAGTCGCACTAGTGGAAACTGGCACTTAATACATTGTTTAATATTTTCTACTGTCTGCTTTTTAAGGTCATATATGAAATGTGAAAAATGATGTAAAAATAGTTTTTTTTTATATATGTTTTAGACATTGTTACTTTAATCTTGGAAGGACTCTTCCAAAGTCCCATGGGCATTTTCTTTTTGCATAATTATAATAATAAACATCATTTATTATCATTATCACATGACCTTATTATCATTATCACATGACCTTATTATCATTATCACATGACCTTATTATCATTATCACATGACCTTATTATCATTATCACATGACCTTATTACCATTATCACATGACCTTATTATCATTGTCACATGACCTTATTACCATTATCACATGACCTTATTATCATTATCACATGACCTTATTATCATTATCACATGACCTTATTATCATTGTCACATGACCTTATTATCATTATCACATGACCTTATTATCATTATCACATGACCTTATTATCATTATCACATGACCTTATTATCATTGTCACATGACCTTATTATCATTGTCACATGACCTTATTACCATTATCACATGACCTTATTATCATTATCACATGACCTTATTATCATTGTCACATGACCTTATTATCATTATCACATGACCTTATTATCATTATCACATGACCTTATTATCATTATCACATGACCTTATTATCATTGTCACATGACCTTATTATCATTATCACATGACCTTATTATCATTGTCACATGACCTGTGTTGTCTGCATCAGTAAAAGTAATAATACTTTTTTTGCTTGTTTCAATCAATGACCGCCCCAAACCGTGATTATAAATACTAAAAACTATTTTTATTTTTTTTATTTTTGAAAAAAAAAAGTTATACTTACCTGTTCTGTGCAATTATATTGCACAGAGCAGTCCCTTACCTCGTATTCTGGTGCCCCCCACCAACAATGGCTGCTTTGCCCTGCTATGGGATGCCCTCCTCAGCAAGCTATGCATTATGGGGGCGCACTCTTGAGCAGGACTGTGTGCGTTCATGGACACACGTAGCACCGGTAAGCTGTGTCCATGTTTGACTGACAGCAGCGGGAGCCGATATCTCCCACCGCTCTCAGTGTCTCCTTTGATAGCAGGGAGTGAGGAGAGCCGCACTGGAGCTTAAACAACACTGGATGGGTGAGGAGGCGGCAGGTAAGTGTTTATAGATTTGGGGGCAGTTAATGGGGCCTTTTCCTTTTTTTTTTACCATAATGCAAGGTAAGAAACAATTTACCTTATAAGCACACATACCCACTTTAATATATATATATTTTATATCAGTGCCTGTTGGAACAGTTTTTTTTTATTTTTTAGTTGATTTTGTTTTTTTGAGTTTGACATTGGTTGACACGATCAAAGAAAGATTTTTACTCTTACTGATGCAGACAGCACAGATCATGGGATAATATTAATGTTATATATATATATATATGTTAGAGATAGACCGATTATGGGCGTGGCCGATATGCACTTTCCCCGATATATCGGTATCGGCTCCGGAACCGGCCAATATTGCCGATATTTTTGTGACGTCATTTTGCCTTCTTAGGCCACCTCCCTCGCCTTGGACAGCCTCATCTGGAGTCAGGACTAGTCTCGTGGGAGTGTATCACAGCCATACACCCACCCACAGCAGCCCGGTGCCAGCCACCCGGTGCCAGCCAGCCACCCACATCCACAGGCCCTGTACCAGCCAGCCATCCACAGGCACTGTACCAGCGAGCCAGCCAGCCACCCACAGGCACTGTACCAGCGAGCCAGCCAACCACCCACAGGCTCTGTGCAGGCCAGCCACCCACATCAACAGGCACTGTACCAGCCAACCACAGGCACTGTACCAGCGAGCCAGCCAGCCACCCACATCCACAGGCATACCTCCCAACTTTTGAAGTTTGCAATGAGGGACACGGAAAGAGAAACCAAACCTGCGGCGCACGGAGCGCACCGCGGCAAATTGTGGGTGTGGCCAATTGCGTAGCAGTGAGAGGGGCTTAAGGGATAGGGTAAACAAAACCCAGACTTCATAGTACTCATAAAATATGATTTGATTGCTCAGCCTACCTTAAAGAAGAACTTCATTAAAATAGTCAGGGACTGCATAGCAACCAGCAACTGTTGAGACAATGAAGACTTTGGGGAGAAGTATATAATGTACAGTATTGTGTATATAGTGCAGGAGAGTGTAATGTACAAAATGCAGGAGACAGGAGTATGTAATGTACAGAATGCAGGAGACAGGAGTATGTAATGTATAGAATGCAGGAGACAGGAGTATGTAATGTACAGAATGCAGGAGACAGGAGAGTGTAATGTACAGAATACAGGGGACAGGAGTATGTAATGTACAGAATGCAGGAGACAGGAGTATGTAATGTATAGAATGCAGGAGACAGGAGTATGTAATGTACAGAATGCAGGAGACAGGAGAGTGTAATGTACAGAATACAGGGGACAGGAGTATGTAATGTACAGAATGCAGGAGACAGGAGTATGTAATGTACAGAATGCAGGGGTCTGACTCTGCACCATCCACCCCCCCCCCCAGCTCTATACACCCCAAATGCCCACCCATCTCCATACACCCCCCCCCCCATCCACCCCAAATGCCCCCAGCAGCTCTATCCACCTCAAATGCCCACCCTAGCTCCATCCACCCCAAATGCCCACCCTAGCACTATCAATCCCAAACACCCATCCAGTGGCGGAGCCAGAGGGTTAGCTGGGGTGGCAATTGTCACCCCAGAAGAAGTCCTTGCCACCCCTGTTGCCACCCCAATCCTGGGCGGGTGGCCGGGTGCATGGCAGCGGAGGAATCACAGGGCAGGGGATCGCCGTACGGCCGGGAGCTGCGGAGGGAGGCGGATGGAGAGCAGGGAAGACCGGACTCCTGCTACTTACACAGCCAGTGGTGTCGGCAGGGGGGGCTGAACGGAGCTTCAGCCCCGAGTGTGCCAACCAAAAAGTCCCGGGTCTCGTGTGTGGATCGTCATCGTTTTAAGTTATTTGCCTGCCCCCGCCCCGAGTGTCAAATATGCCATTGCATTGCTCCTACTTCCTTCGGCTCTCAGCTGAGCTGAGCAGCGCTGCAGCCAGAAGACGGAGGGGGTGGAGGCGGAGCCAATGCTAGGCGGCAAGGAGAGGAATTTGAAATCCTCCTCCGTTCCGAGAACCTCTTCTGCTGTCACATGACGAGCGGAGGAGGATTTCAAATTCCTCCCCTTGCCGCCTAGCATTGGCTCCGCCTCCACCCCCTCCGTCTTCTTCTGGCTGCAGCGCTGCTCAGCTCAGCTGAGAGCCGAAGGAAGAAGAATGTGAGTGCCCGAGGGGGGAGGGGGGGAAAGAAGGAAGAATGTGAGTGCCCGAGGGGGGGGGGGGGAATGTGAGTGCCTGAGGGGGAGGGAGGAGGAAGAATGTGAGTGCCCGAGGGGGGGGGGGAGAATGTGAGTGCCTGAGGGGGAGGGAGGAGGAAGAAGGTGAGTGCCCGAGGGGGGGGAGGAAGAAGGTGAGTGCCTGATGGGGGGGAGGAAGAAGAAGGTGAGTGCCTGATGGGGGGGGGAGAAGGTGAGTGCCTGAGGGGGGGGGGAGGAGTAAGAAGGTGAGTGCCTGAGGGGGGGGAGGAGGAAGAAGGTGAGTGCCTGAGAGGGGGGGGAAGAAGAAGGTGAGTGCCCGAGGGGGGGGGGGAAGGAGGAGGAAGAAGGTTAGTGCCTGAGGGGGGGGGGGGTGGAAGAAGGTTAGTGCCTGAGGGGGGAGGAGGAAGAAGGTTAGTGCCTAAGGGGGGCGCCGCCCCCCCATCCATGCGTCCAGCCCCCTAATCTGCATGCAGGGGCGTTCAATGGGATTTTTTTTTTTTTGCATCACCTGATTAGAGCCAGAGGCTCTAATAGGGCGATGCAAAGGGTGGACCCGGGGCGCAGAGCAGTGCATCCCGAGCCCACCCATTGCGTGACAATAGCGAATGAATATTCGCTATTGTCACACCGATCCAACTCCTGGCCAATCAGGAAGCGCTTCCGATACGCGCTTCTTGATTGGCCACAAGACAAACCCCTTGCCATTAGCCGAGGAGGAGGCGGAAGGACTCGTGGAGACGCGCCGCCGGTCACCGGTACTCAGAAGAAGCCGCTGCTGCTGGAAGGACTCGTGGAGACGCGCCGCCGGTCACCGGGACTGAGAAGAAGCCGCCCGCTGCCGCTCCAGGTAGGTAAGGGGGCACGCACGCTGATCTCTGCATTGGGGGCATGTACGCTGGTCACTGCATTGGGGGCATGTATGCTGGTCACTGCATTGGGGGCATGTATGCTGATCTCTGCATTGAAGGGGGCATGTACGCTGATCTCTGCATTAAAGGGGGCATGTACGCTGGTCACTGCATTGAAGGGGGAATGTACGCTGGTCACTGCATTGAAGGGGGAATGTACGCTGGTCACTGCGTTGAAGGGGGCATGTACGTTGGTAACTGCATTGAAGGGGGAATGTACGCTGGTCACTGCATTGAAGGGGGCATGTACGCTGATCTCTGCATTGAAGGGGGCATGTACGCTGATCTCTGCATTGAAGGGGGCATGTACGCTGATCTCTGCATTGAAGGGGGAATGTACGCTGGTCACTGCATTGAAGGGGGCATGTACGCTGGTCACTGCATTGGGGGCATGTATGCTGGTCTCTGCATTGGGGGCATGTATGCTGGTCACTGCATTCAGGGCATGTATGCTGATCTCTGCATTGAAGGGGGCATATACACTGATCTCTGCATTGAAGGGGGCATATAAGCTGATATCTGCATTGAAGGGGGCATGTACGCTGGTCTCTGCATTGAAGGGGGCATGTACGCTGGTCACTGCATTGAAGGGGGCATGTACGCTGGTCACTGCATTGAAGGGGGCATGTACGCTGGTCACTGCATTGAAGGGGGCATGTACGCTGGTCACTGCATTGAAGGGGGCACGCTGGTCACTCTGCATTGAAGGGGGCACGCTGGTCACTCTGCATTGAAGGGGGCACATACCTTAATTACTGAAGGCCCGTTTCTCACTTTTGCGACCTCAAAGTCACGCAATTTTTTACAGCGTTTTTTGCCGCAAAGCAATGCCTATTACATTTTTCTGTTTGCGCCCCCCTAACATTTTTGAGCACCAGCCGCCACTGTCCCCAATATACCTAGAACATTGTGCACATATTAATCTGCAAGTGTTCACAGATATTTATAGGTCAGAGTGTTTAACTGACAAAGAATGATGTGCCATAGAACTGCTGATGTGGATGTATTTTTCTGCTCTGTATCTAATAAATGCATACTTTACACCCCCCCTTTCCAGTACCCCCCAGAGCTCTTCAGGCCCCCCCCCCCACCAGTGCTCTTTAGTCCCCCCCCCTCCCCCAGGACTCTTCAGCTCCCCACAGTGCTTTACAGCTCCCCCCTATTTTCATAGATTTAGGCTAATATGTATTCTGCCACATATTTTTTGTAAAAGTGTATTTTGATTGGTTTGCAAAAAAGTTATTACATCTACAAACTGGAACTTTTTATTTTTTAATTGTTTTTACTAGTAATGGCAGCGATCAGCGATTATTAGAGGGACTGCGACATTGCGGTGGACAAATCTGACACTAAATGACACTTATATATTACCCCCCAAAATAATACCTTGCCCCCCCTTTGCCACCCCTGTTTTAAAAGTCTAGCTCCGCCACTGCACCCATCCAACCTCCAAACACTCCAAATGGCCACCCCAGCTCCATCCACCCCCCCCATCCAGCTCCATTCACCCCATATGCCCACTCCAGCTCCATCCACCCCAAATGCCCCGAGCTCCATCCAACCCAAATTCCCCCTTTTGGGGGGCGCAAACAGAAAAATGTAATAGGCATTGCTTTGCGGCAAAAAACGCTGTTAAAAATTGCGTGACTTTGAGGTCACAAAAGTGTGAAAGGGGCCTTCAGTAATCAAGGTAGAGTGTGCCCCCTTCAATGCAGAGTGACCAGCATGCCGTGCCCCCCTTCAATGCAGAGGGACCAGCGTGCCCCCTTTCAATGCAGAATGGCCAGCGTGCCCCCCTTTCAATGCAGAATGACCAGCGTGCCCCCTTTCAATACAGAATAACCAGCGTGCCACCTTTCAATGCAGAATGACCAGCATGACCCCTTTCAATGCAGAATAACCAGCCTGACCCCTTTCAATGCAGAGAGACCTTTGTGCCCCTTTCAATGCAGAGAGACCAGCGTGCCCCCTTCAATGCAGAATGGCCAGCGTGACCCCTTTCAATGCAGAATAACCAGCGTGACCCTTTTCAATGCAGAATAACCAGCGTGACCCCTTTTAATGCAGAATGACCAGCGTGACCCCTTTCAATGCAGAATAACCAGCGTGACCCCTTTCAATGCAAAATAACCAGCCTGACCCCTTTAATGCAGAATGACCAGCATGACCCCTAATGCAGAATAACTAGCGTGACCCCTGTCAAAGAATAACCAGCATGACCCCTTTAATGCAGAATGGCCAGCGTGACCCCTTTAATGCAGAATAACCAGCGTGATCCCTTTAATGCAGAATTACCCGCGTGACCCCTTTAATGCAGAATTACCCGCGTGACCCCTTTAATGCAGAATGACCAGCGTGACCCCTTAATGCAGAATGACCCGCGTGACCCCTTAATGCAGAATGACCAGCGTGACCCTTTTAATGCAGAATGACCCGCGTGACCCCTTAATGCAGATTGACCAGCGTGACCCCTTTAATGCAGAATGACCCGCGTGACCCCTTAATGCAGAATGACCAGCGTGACCCCTTTAATGCAGAATGACCAGCGTGACCCCTTAATGCAGAATGACCAGCGTGCCGTGCCCCCCCACCCGAGACCAGTGCACTTACCTGCAGCGGCTTCTCCTCTGTCCCCCGGCATCTCCTCGAGTCCTTCTGCCTCCTCCTCGGCCAATGGCATGGTTTCCTGATTGGCCAGGAGGAGGATCTGTGTGACAATATCGAATATTAATTTGCTATTGTCACACAATGGGTGGACTGGGGGCCCTCCATGTTCTTCTTGCAGCCGCTAAATGCCTACTTTTCCTCCTCTCCCTCCTGCAGGCATTTAGCAGCTGCAGGAAGAACATGGAGGGCATCGGTCCCTCTATATGTTACCCCTCCTCTCCTGGTTTAGAATGGAGCCACATGGGTCTCTTGGAGCATCATGCCGGGTCGCAATGGCGACCACTGTAGTTACGCCCCTGCAGTGGAGAAAAATAAAAGTTCTGTCAGGATGAAGGAGCAATGAGGTACTGTATGAATGGAATGCTGTCAGGATTGGCAGATGGGATGGACCACTGGTGAGAGGATTTCTTGGCATAAAGGGTTAAAAAGTGATAAAAGGATTGCATAGTTGCCAACATTTGAAAAAAATTTCCAGGGACACATTGCAGCACAGCTATCAATTACTTCCCACAACCACTTCCCCAAAGCTCCGCCCACTCCGCATAATTAATCTCCGCCTACTTATCAGATTATAGGGTCTACTTCATAAAGAGAGAATTACAGGAAATTGAAAAGGGAATTGAAAACTTAAGGCCAAAGTAGCAGAGTTGGAATAATTCTCCCATTCAGCTGTACTACTTCTGCCTAAAGTTTAAAATTCTCATCACAATTCCCTGCAATTCTAAAGTGTGAAATGTGCTCAGGTGTGACCATAGAAAAAATGGAATATGGAAATATAAAGAAAGTGCAAGGTGTAAATAAGTATGATTATACTATCTGGTATAATTAGGTTTTATTGTACTTATTTACACCTAATACTTTATTTAGATTTACATATTCCATTTTTTCTATGGTCACACCTGAGCACATTTCACACTTTATTCACCTGTCTTTGAATTCAGCCCTCTGTAGGGTGATAATTTCATTTACATAAAACAATGTGGCATCCTTTCCTTCCTAACACATTACCCAGTCCATACCAGTATAGATCCTAACACATTACCCAGTCCATACCAGTATAGATCCTCACACATTACCCAGTCCATACCACCCTCACACATTACCCAGTCCATACCAGTATAGATCCTAACACATTACCCAGTCCATACCAGTATAGATCCTAACACATTACCCAGTCCATACCAGTATAGATCCTAACTCATTACCCAGTCCATACCAGTATAGATCCTAACTCATTACCCAGTCCATACCAGTATAGATCCTAACACATTCCCCAGTCCATACCAGTATAGATCCTAACACATTACCCAGTCCATACCACCCTCACACATTACCCAGTCCATACCAGTATAGATCCTAACACATTACCCAGTCCATACCAGTATAGATCCTCACACATTACCCAGTCCATACCACCCTCACACATTACCCAGTCCATACCAGTATAGATCCTAACACATTACCCAGTCCATACCAGTATAGATCCTAACACATTACCCAGTCCATACCAGTATAGATCCTAACTCATTACCCAGTCCATACCAGTATAGATCCTAACTCATTACCCAGTCCATACCAGTATAGATCCTAACACATTCCCCAGTCCATACCAGTATAGATCCTAACACATTACCCAGTCCATACCACCCTCACACATTACCCAGTCCATACCAGTATAGATCCTAACACATTACCCAGTCCATACCAGTATAGATCCTCACACATTACCCAGTCCATACCACCCTCACACATTACCCAGTCCATACCAGTATAGATCCTAACACATTACCCAGTCCATACCAGTATAGATCCTAACACATTACCCAGTCCATACCAGTATAGATCCTAACTCATTACCCAGTCCATACCAGTATAGATCCTAACTCATTACCCAGTCCATACCAGTATAGATCCTAACACATTCCCCAGTCCATACCAGTATAGATCCTAACACATTACCCAGTCCATACCACCCTCACACATTACCCAGTCCATACCAGTATAGATCCTAACACATTACCCAGTCCATACCAGTATAGATCCTCACACATTACCCAGTCCATACCACCCTCACACATTACCCAGTCCATACCAGTATAGATCCTAACACATTACCCAGTCCATACCAGTATAGATCCTAACACATTACCCAGTCCATACCAGTATAGATCCTAACTCATTACCCAGTCCATACCAGTATAGATCCTAACTCATTACCCAGTCCATACCAGTATAGATCCTAACACATTCCCCAGTCCATACCAGTATAGATCCTAACACATTACCCAGTCCATACCACCCTCACACATTACCCAGTCCATACCAGTATAGATCCTAACACATTACCCAGTCCATACCAGTATAGATCCTCACACATTACCCAGTCCATACCACCCTCACACATTACCCAGTCCATACCAGTATAGATCCTAACACATTACCCAGTCCATACCAGTATAGATCCTAACACATTACCCAGTCCATACCAGTATAGATCCTAACTCATTACCCAGTCCATACCAGTATAGATCCTAACTCATTACCCAGTCCATACCAGTATAGATCCTAACACATTCCCCAGTCCATACCAGTATAGATCCTAACACATTACCCAGTCCATACCACCCTCACACATTACCCAGTCCATACCAGTATAGATCCTAACACATTACCCAGTCCATACCAGTATAGATCCTAACACATTCCCCAGTCCATACCAGTATAGATCCTAACACATTCCCCAGTCCATACCAGTATAGATCCTAACTCATTACCCAGTCCATACCATCCTCACACATTACCCAGTCCATACCAGTATAGACCCTAACACATTACCCAGTCCATACCATCCTAACACATTACAGAGTCCATACCAGTATAGTCCATACCAGTATAGATCCTAACACATTACCCAGTCCATACCATCCTCACACATTACCCAGTCCATACCAGTATAGATCCTAACACATTACCCAGTCCATATTATCCTAACACATACCAAGTCCATACCAGTATAGATATCCAGCATGAGATTTTTCCCATTGAGGATTGAGGTCTGTTTTCATTTTTTGAGCAATATATATATATATATATATATATATATATATATATATATATATATATATATATATATGCACACACATACACATACACGGATATGTACACACATTTATCTAGAGCTAGAAAACTATATATATGTATCAATTAACAGGTGTATAAATTATATCTATAAAAAAACATTATTAATAGTAGTAATTAATGGAGTGTGAGGCCTCCAGCTTGTCGGAAGGTGCTCTGCCTCCCCCTGCTGGCGGATTTTGGAAAGTGCACCATGCTGACACCCTGCCTTCGGTGACACGTTAAATTTGCGACAGGCGGGAAGAGTGAGCGGGCACAGAGAGAGAGACAACCTGCTGCCAGAACTACAACTCCTAGCTGGGGTGAGAGTGACACTGTGTGGCACAAAAGTAAAAAAAAAAAAAAAAAATTTTTTTTTTGTGATTTACATTGTCCCTGATTAACAGGGACACTGTAAAATGCCCGGGACAGGCTCCTATTTGCCGGGATTGTCCCGGGAAAAAGGGGACAGTTGGCAGGTATGGGATTGCAGATCAGGAAATGCTGAGGATGAAGGGGGAGGGGGGCTGCTGGGGGTGTAGTGACTGAGAACCAAACAAGCAGTTGGGAGAGAGGAGACAGTGAACAGCTGGACAGAAGGAACGGTGTGGGGAGTTCTGTGTGCAGTGATGGGGAAAGATTCTCTCATTTACCTTCTGCAAAGCGCATTCCGTCGGTACAGAGGCAGTGTAGTTTACAGCTCGAGCTGTTTTGCAAGGAGGAATGGGCAAAAATTTCAGTCTCTCGATGTGCAAAACTGATAGAGACATACCCCAAGCGACTTACAGCTGTAATCGCAGCAAAAGGTGGCGCTACAAAGTATTTACTTAAGGGGGCTGAATAATTTTGCACGCCCAATTTTTCAGTTTTTTATTTGTTAAAAAAGTTTGAAATATCCAATAAATTTCGTTCCACTTCATGATTGTGTCCCACTTGTTGTTGATTCTTCACAAAAAATTACAGTTTTATATCTTTATGTTTGAAGCCTGAAATGTGGCAAAAGGTCGCAAAGTTCAAGGGGGCCGAATACTTTCGCAAGGCACTGTGTATATATATATATATATATATGTGTGTGTGTGTATATCCAGTGGGTACGGAAAGTATTCAGACCCCCTTAAATTTTTCACTCTTTGTTATATTGCAGCCATTTGCTAAAATCATTTAGGTTCATTCTTCTTCCTCATGAATGTACACATAGCACCCCATACTGACAGAAAAACACAGAATTGTTGACATTGTTGCAGATTTATTAAAAAAGAAAAACTGAAATATCACATGGTCCTAAGTATTCAGACCCTTTGCTCAGTATTTAGTAGAAGCCCCCTTTTGATCTAATACAGCCAGGAGTCTTTTTGGGAAAGATGCAACAAGTCTTTCACATCTGGATTTGGGGATCCTCTGCCATTCCTCCTTGCAGATCCTCTCCAGTTCTGTCAGGTTGGATGGTAAACGTTGGTGGACAGCCATTTTTAGGTCTCTCCAGAGATGCTCAATTGGGTTTAAGTCAGGGCTCTGGCTGGGCCATTCAAGAACAGTCACGGAGTTGTTGTGAAGCCACTCCTTCGTTATTTTAGCTGTGTGCTTAGGGTCATTGTCTTGTTGGAAGGTAAACCTTCGGCCCAGTCTGAGGTCCAGAGCACTCTGGAGAAGGTTTTTGTCCAGGATATCCCTGAACTTGGCCGCATTCATCTTTCCCTCGATTGCAACCAGTCGTCCTGTCCCTGCAGCTGAAAAACACCCCCACAGCATGATGCTGCCACCACCATGCTTCACTGTTGGGACTGAATTGGACAGGTGATGAGCAGTGCCTGGTTTTCTCCACACATACCGCTTAGAATTAAGGCCAAAAAGTTCTATTTTGGTCTCATCAGACCAGAGAATCTTATTTCTCACCATCTTGGAGTCCTTCAGGTGTTTTTTAGCAAACTCCATGCAGGCTTTCATGTGTCTTACACTGAGGAGAGGCTTCCGTCGGGCCACTCTGCCATAAAGCCCCGACTGGTGGAGGGCTGCAGTGATGGTTGACTTTCTACAACTTTCTCCCATCTCTTGACTGCATCTCTGGAGCTCAGCCACAGTGATCTTTGGGTTCTTCTGTACCTCTCTCACCAAGGCTCTTCTCCCCCGACAGCTCAGTTTGGCCGGACGGCCAGCTCTAGGAAGGGTTCTGGTCGTCCCAAACGTCTTCCATTTGAGGATTATGGAGGCCACTGTGCTCTTAGGAACCTTAAGTGCAGCAGAAATCTTTTTGTAACCTTGGCCAGATCTGTGCCTTGCCACAATTCTGTCTCTGAGCTCTTCAGGCAGTTCCTTTGACCTCATGATTCTCATTTGCTCTGACATGCATTGTGATCTGGAAGGTCTTATATAGACAGGTGTGTGGCTTTCCTAATCAAGTCCAATCAGTATAATCAAACACAGCTGGACTCAAATGAAGGTGTAGAACCATCTCAAGGATGATCAGAAGAAATGGAAAGCACCTGAGTTAAATATATGAGTGTCACAGCAAAGGGTCTGAATACTTAGGACCATGTGATATTTCAGTTTTTCTTTTTTAATAAATCTGCAACAATGTCAACAATTCTGTGTTTTTCTGTCAGTATGGGGTGCTATGTGTACATTCATGAGGAAGAAGAATGAACTTAAATGATTTTAGCAAATGGCTGCAATATAACAAAGAGTGAAAAATTTAAGGGGGTCTGAATACTTTCCGTACCCACTGTATGTATATATATATATGTGTGTGTGTATATGTATATATGTGTGTGCATATATATATGTATATATACTGTATATGTGTGTGTGTATAGATAGATGGATATTCAGTTAGTTTTCATGTGTCAGAACATGTCATTATGTGTTCTTTTAAACTTTGGTTTCACTTTTTAAACTAGGCGGCACCAGGGGGTATTTTGCAATTCGGCACTGCGGGACTTTAACGGACAATTGCGCGGTCGTGCAACGCTGTACCTAAACGAATTTGACGTCTTTTTTTCCCACAAATAGAGCTTTCTTTTGGTGGTATTTGATCACCTGTGCGATTTTTTGATCATGCGCTATAAACAAAAAAAGAGCGTAAATTTTGCAAAAATAACAATATTTTTCAAATTTTTTTAAATGAAATTCCCCAAAAAAAATGTAAAAATCAAAATTTTTTTAACATTTTCGGCACAATTTGTTTTATGCTACATATGTTTGGTAAAAAAAAAATCGCAAAAAGCGTATTTTGATTGGTTTGCGCAAAAGTTATCGCGTTTACTAACAAAGGAAAAGATTTTTGTCATTTTTGGTGTTTTTTTTTAACGAGTAATGGCGGCTATCTGCGATTTTTTTTGCGGGACTGCGACATTGTGGCGGACAGATCGGATCCTTGACTGACATTTTTGACACTTTTGGGGGTACCAGTGACATTACTACAGTAATCAGTGCTATAAATATGCACTGTTACTGTAAAATTACACTGGCAGTGAAGGGGTTAACTTTATTTGAGAGGGAGGGGCTATGTGTGTCCCTAGGGGCTTGATTCTTACTGTGATTGGCTGTGGCTTGAAGTGTAGGAACAGTGATCAACGGTCTTACATAGTAGAACCGTATGATCAGTGTTTCTACACGGGGGAGAATGACAGGCGGCTTGTTTACTCTAGCCGCCTGCCTTTCTCCCTCTCCCCCGACGATCGCTGAGTGACCGGCAGACATCGGGTCTGCCGGTCATACGCGCGGGGGGCCCGTGACCACGCGGGAGCGCGCCGCCGGCGGCGCGCGTCCGCTCCCCAGAGCCTCACAGGCTAGTGACGTACCGATACGTCACTCTGCCTATGAGGGGCTGACCGCCGCAGTATATGTACTTGCGGCGGTCGGCAAGCGGTTAAACTAGGTGGCACTGTAATCTCACACTATCTCGTGAGATTACAGGCAGTCCACCACATTTTACTTGGATCTCGGCCGTTTTCAGAGGAAAAACTTCTCCTCTGATCACCCTGTGAGAAGTGAAGTTCTCGGCCTCCTAAACAGGGTGCCAGAGGAGATAATTTACAAACCCCTCACTGAGGTATTACTCCCAGTCGCTACAGTACTCCTCCCGGTTGCTAAGGTATTTTTCCCCATTGCTAAGGTATTTTTCCCGATTGCTAAGTTATTTCCCTGGTTGCTAAGATATTTTTCCTAGTTCCTAGGGTATTTCTCCCGGTTGCTAAGGTATTTTCCCGGTTGCTAGGGTATTTTCCCCTGGTTGCTAAGGTATTTTTCCCGGTTGCTAATTTATTCCACCCGGTTGCTATGGTATTTTCCCTGGTTGTTAAGATAGTTTTCCTAGTTGCTAGGGTATTTTTCCCAGTTGCTAAGGTATGTTTCCCAGTTGCTAAGGTATTTATCCCTGTTGCTAAGGTATTTCCCCCGGTTGCTAAGGTATTTTTCCCCATTTGCAAAGGTATTTCACCTGGTTGCTAAGGTATTTTTCCCAGTTGCTAAGGTATTTTTCTCGGTTGCTAAGGTATTTCACCTGGTTGCTAGGGTATTTCACCTTACATATAGTTACATAGTTACATAGTTTGTGAGGTTGAAAAAAGACATCAGTCCATCCAGTTCAACCTATGATGTGTGTGTGTGTTTGCTGTTAACCGTACATTGTATACCCCTGTATGTTGTACATTGTATACCCCTGTATGTTGTACATTGTATACCCCTGTATGTTGTACATTGTATACCCCTGTATGTTGTGGTCTTTAAGGTGTCCATCTAATAGTTTTTTGAAACTATCAATGCTCCCTGCTGATACGACTGCTTGTGGAAGAGAATTCCACATCCTTACCGCTCTTACAGTGAAGAACCCCTTACGCATTTTAAGGTTAAACCGCCTTTCCTCTAGTTTTAGTGAGTGGCCACGTGTCTTATTGTATCTCCTCTCTCTGAATAGTTTGTTCCTTATGCTAGGGTCGCCAGTACAGTATTTGTACATTGATATCATATCCCCCCTCAATCGTCTCTTCTCCAGAGAGAATAAGTTCAGTGCTTGTAGTCTTTCCTCATAGCTGATGTCCTCCATTCCCCAAATTATTTTTGTTGCCCTTCTCTGGACTTTCTCCAGTTCCAGCACATCCTTCCTGAGGACCGGTGCCCAGAACTGGACAGCATACTCCAGATGTGGCCGGACCAGAGTCTTGTAGAGTGGAAGAATAATCTCTTTATTTCTGGAGTGAATCCCCTTTTTTATACATCCCAGTATTCTGTTGGCTTTGCTTGCAGCGGCTTGGCATTGCATGCCACTGCCAAGCCTGTTGTCTACCAGTACCCCCAGGTCCCTTTCCATCCTAGACTCACCCAGAGGTTCCCCCCCTAGTGAGTAGCTTGCTTTCTGGTTTCTGGCCCCCAAGTACATTACTTTACATTTTTCTACATTAAATCTCATCTGCCATGTAGTTGCCCACCCCGTTATTTTGTTCAGGTCCGCTTGCAAGATTTCCACATCCTGCATAGAAGATATTGGCATGCCTAATTTAGTATCATCTGCAAATACTGAGATTGTACTAGATATCCCCTCCTCTAGATCATTTATGAATAAATTAAACAGGATTGGTCCCAGGACAGAACCCTGGGGGACCCCACTTTCCACACCCGCCCAATCCGAGTACTCCCCATTAATCACCACCCTCTGTACTCTCCCCTGGAGCCAGTTCTCTATCCAGGTACTCACCTTATGGTCCATACCTACCTTCCTTAGTTTGTACAGTAAGCGTTTGTGGGGAACGGTGTCAAAGGCCTTTGCAAAGTCCAGATACACCACATCCACAGGCTTACCTTTATCTAGATGGCAGCTCACTTCATCGTAGAAGGTTAATAGATTGGTTTGGCATGAACGATTTTTCATAAATCCATGCTGATTACTACTAATAATACCGTTTTCATTACTAAAGTCTTGTATGTGGTCCCTTAATATCTCCTCCAAAATTTTGCAGACTACTGATGTTAGGCTGACCGGCCTATAGTTAACCCGGGATATATCTCGGCCCCTTTTTAAATATTGGTACCACGTTGGCTTTTTTCCAACCAGCTGGCACCATACCCGTCTGTAAACTATCCTTAAAGATCAAGAATAATGGTCTGGCAACCTGGTTGCTAAGGTATTTTTCCTGGTTGCTAAGGTATTTTCCCGATTGCTAAGGTATTTCACCCGGTTGCTAATGTATTTTTCCCTGGTTGCTACGGTATTTCACCTGGTTGCTAAGGTATTTCACCTGGTTGCTAGCATATTCTTGCCGGTTGCTAATGTATTTTAACCAGTTGCTAAGGTATTTTTCCCAGTTGCTAAGGTATTTCACCTGATTGCTAAAGTATTTTTCCCAGTTGCTAAGGTATTTTTCCCGGTTTTTAAGGTATTTTATCCAGGTGCTAGGGTATTCACCCGGTTGCTAGGATATTTTTACCCGGTTGCTAAGGCATTTTTCCCTGGTTGCTATGGTATTTCACCTGGTTGCTAAGGTATTTTTATCAGTTGCTAATGTATTTTTCCTGGTTGCTAAGGTATTTCACCCGATTGCTAGGGTATTTTTCCCCGTTTGCTAAGGTATTTTACCTGATTACTTAGGTATTTTTCCCAGTTGCTAAGGTATTTTTCCCAATTGCTAGGGTATTTTACCCGGTTGCTAGGGTATTTTTCCCGGGTGCTAGGGTATTTTCCCCAGATGTTAGGGTATTTTTCCGGTTGCTAGGGTATTTCCCCCGCATTGCTAAGGTATTTTTCCCGGTTGCTAAGGTATTTCTTCCTGTTGCTAGGGTTCCCCCAGTTGCTAAGGTATTTTTCCCCGGTTGCAAAGGTATTTCACCTGGTTGCGAAGGTATTTTTCCCAGTTGCTAAGGTATTTTTTTCGGTTGCTAAGGTATTTCACCTGGTTGCTTAGGTATTTTTCCCGCTGGCTAAGGAATTTTCCTGGTTGCTAGGGTATTTTTTCCCGGTTGCTACGGTATTTCACCTGGTTCCTAGGGTATTTTTCCCAGTTGCTAATGTATTTTAACCGGTTGCTAAGGTATTTTCCCTGGTGGCTAAGGTATTTTTCCCGGTTGCTAAGACATTTTCCTGGTTGCCAGAGTATTTTCCCCGGTTGCTACGGTATTTCACCTGGTTGCTAGGGTATTTTTCCCTGTTGCTAAGGTATTTTCCCTGGTTGCTAAGGTATTTTTCCCAGTTACTAAGGTATTTTCCCCCCAGTTGCTAAGGTATTTTCCCTGGTTGCTAAGGTATTTTTCCCAGTTGTTAAGGTACTAGGTACTCTCAGATGAACTGCTTGTCTGCCCTGGTTACTTTCACTCGGGGTAACATTATCTTTCACATTATAGAAAAAAATTGGGCTAACTTTTTACCGTTTTCTTATTTTTTTAATTCAAAAAAGCGTATTTTTTTCCCCCAAAAAATGGCGTGGTAAGACCGCTGTGCAAATACGGTGTGATAAACAAATATTGCAACCATCTCCATTTTATTCTCTGGGGTCTCTGCTAAGAAAAGAATAAATCAGAAAAAGGCCCGGTCCGGAAGTGGGGAAAAAAGGGGCTTTTCCATATTTTCCAATCTAAATCTCCAAAGAATAAAATAGTGAATTTAGGGAGAAATGGGAAATTTTTATATTTTCAGCTATAAATTCTATAAATAACTTTCTTCCTGAGGATTGAAGACCCCACCCACCAGCCAATCAGAAGTTGAAGGTCTCTGAAGGCGTGGTGCTGGTTGGTGGGCAGGGTCTGTGCTCCCACAATTCTTTCTGATTGGCTGGTGGGCGGGGTTTGTGGCGGCTCATTTGCATACAGTGATTTGCCTCACACGATATGCTGTATTCTTATTTTCTCTATGCTGTATTCTTATTTTCTCAATTTTAATCAACTTTTCATTTCACAGACATCATTCCTCAGGAAGAAGGTCATTTATAGAATCCGTTTGGGATGAAAATATTAAAATATTAGAATTGTACGCTCTCCCTAAGTTGGTAATTATGTGATTTGAGAGCACATAAATAGCACTTAGAGTTCCTGTTATATTGTCTAGGTCGGGACATCAGCGGAAGCTGCGGCCAAAGACATACATAAAGTGGTAACAATACAGAGAAGTTTAGCGTGGCCCCTGCGTAAGGATGACACTTAATCGTGATGCAATACCACTCTTTTTATTTACACCAAATCAATTCTACCCAATCTTTCTTCATCCATTTTACTCTCATTATCAACTATTGCAAGAAATCTACAAATATCACAGGGTGCCTGTGAGTGGTATTAGGTCTCCCGCACCCAGGGGGGTAATGTTCTCCATGTACAAATACATAGGGGGGGGGGGTATGATCTCCATGTATAAATACATAGGGGGGGGGGTATGATCTCCATGTATAAATACATAGGGGGGGTATGATCTCCATGTATAAATACATAGGGGGGGGGTATTATCTCCATGTATAAATACATAGGGGGGGGTATGATCTCCATGTATAAATACATAGGGGGGGTATGATCTCCATGTATAAATACATAGAGGGGGGTATGATCTCCATGTATAAATACATAGGGGGGGGGTGTATGATCTCCATGTATAAATACATAGGGGGGGTATGATCTCCATGTATAAATACATAGGGGGGGGTTTGATCTCCATGTATAAATACATGGGGGGGGTATGATCTCCATGTATAAATACATAGGGGGGGGGTATTATCTCCATGTATAAATACATAGGGGGGGGGGTATGATCTCCATGTATAAATACATAGGGGGGTATGATCTCCATGTATAAATACATAGGGGGGGGGTATTATCTCCATGTATAAATACATAGGGGGGGGTATGATCTCCATGTATAAATACATAGGGGGGGTATGATCTCCATGTATAAATACATAGAGGGGGGTATGATCTCCATGTATAAATACATAGGGGGGGGGGTGTATGATCTCCATGTATAAATACATAGGGGGGGTATGATCTCCATGTATAAATACATAAGGGGGGGGTATTATCTCCATGTATAAATACATAGGGGGGGGGTATGATCTCCATGTATAAATACATAGGGGGGGTATGATCTCCATGTATAAATACATAGAGGGGGGTATGATCTCCATGTATAAATACATAGGGGGGGGGTGTATGATCTCCATGTATAAATACATAGGGGGGGTATGATCTCCATGTATAAATACATAGGGGGGGGTATTATCTCCATGTATAAATACATAGGGGGGGTATGATCTCCATGTATAAATACATAGGGGGGGTATGATCTCCATGTATAAATACATAGGGGGGGGTATTATCTCCATGTATAAATACATAGGGGGGGGTATGATCTCCATGTATAAATACATAGGGGGGGGGGTATGATCTCCATGTATAAATACATAGGGGGGGTGTGATCTCCATGTATAAATACATAGGGGGGGTATGATCTCCATGTATAAATACATAGGGGGGGTATGATCTCCATGTATAAATACATAGGGGGGGTATGATCTCCATGTATAAATACATAGGGGGGGTGTATGATCTCCATGTATAAATACATAGGGGGGGGGTATGATCTCCATGTATAAATACATAAGGGGGGGTATGATCTCCATGTATAAATACATAAGGGGGGGTATGATCTCCATGTATAAATACATAGGGGGGTATGATCTCCATGTATAAATACATAGGGGGGTATGATCTCCATGTATAAATACATAGGGGGGGGGGTATGATCTCCATGTATAAATACATAGGGGGGGTATGATCTCCATGTATAAATACATAGGGGGGGTATGATCTCCATGTATAAATACATAGGGGGGGGGTATGATCTCCATGTATAAATACATAGGGGGGGTATGATCTCCATGTATAAATACATAGGGGGGGTATGATCTTCACGTATAAATACATAAGGGGGGGTATGATCTCCATGTATAAATACATAGGGGGGTATGATCTCCATGTATAAATACATAGGGGGGGTATGATCTCCATGTATAAATACATAGGGGGGGTATGATCTCCATGTATAAATACATAAGGGGGGGTATGATCTCCATGTATAAATACATAGGGGGGGAGGTATGATCTCCATGTATAAATACATAGGGGGGGTATGATCTCCATGTATAAATACATAGGGGGGGGGGTTATGATCTCCATGTATAAATACATAGGGGGGTATGATCTCCATGTATAAATACATAGGGGGGTATGATCTCCATGTATAAATACATAGGGGGGGTATGATCTCCATGTATAAATACATAGAGGGGGGTATGATCTCCATGTATAAATACATAGGGGGGGGGGGTGTATGATCTCCATGTATAAATACATAGGGGGGGTATGATCTCCATGTATAAATACATAGGGGGGGGTATTATCTCCATGTATAAATACATAGGGGGGGAGTATGATCTCCATGTATAAATACATAGGGGGGGTATGATCTCCATGTATAAATACATAGGGGGGGGGGTATTATCTCCATGTATAAATACATAGGGGGGGGGTATGATCTCCATGTATAAATACATAGGGGGGGTATGATCTCCATGTATAAATACATAGAGGGGGGTATGATCTCCATGTATAAATACATAGGGGGGGGGGGTGTATGATCTCCATGTATAAATACATAGGGGGGGTATGATCTCCATGTATGAATACATAGGGGGGGGTATTATCTCCATGTATAAATACATAGGGGGGGGTATGATCTCCATGTATAAATACATAGGGGGGGTATGATCTCCATGTATAAATACATAGGGGGGGGGTATTATCTCCATGTATAAATACATAGGGGGGGGTATGATCTCCATGTATAAATACATAGGGGGGGTGTGATCTCCATGTATAAATACATAGGGGGGGTATGATCTCCATGTATAAATACATAGGGGGGGTATGATCTCCATGTATAAATACATAGGGGGGGTGTATTATCTCCATGTATAAATACATAGGGGGGGGTATGATCTCCATGTATAAATACATAAGGGGGGGTATGATCTCCATGTATAAATACATAAGGGGGGGTATGATCTCCATGTATAAATACATAGGGGGGTATGATCTCCATGTATAAATACATAGGGGGGGGGGTATGATCTCCATGTATAAATACATAGGGGGGGGGTATGATCTCCATGTATAAATACATAGGGGGGGTATGATCTCCATGTATAAATACATAGGGGGGGTATGATCTCCATGTATAAATACATAGGGGGGGTATGATCTCCATGTATAAATACATAGGGGGGGTATGATCTCCATGTATAAATACATAGGGGGGGTATGATCTTCACGTATAAATACATAAGGGGGGGTATGATCTCCATGTATAAATACATAGGGGGGGTATGATCTCCATGTATAAATACATAGGGGGGGTATGATCTCCATGTATAAATACATAGGGGGGGTATGATCTCCATGTATAAATACATAAGGGGGGGTATGATCTCCATGTATAAATACATAGGGGGGGAGGTATGATCTCCATGTATAAATACATAGGGGGGGTATGATCTCCATGTATAAATACATAGGGGGGGGGGTTATGATCTCCATGTATAAATACATAGGGGGGTATGATCTCCATGTATAAATACATAGGGGGGTATGATCTCCATGTATAAATACATAGGGGGGGTATGATCTCCATGTATAAATACATAGGGGGGGGGGTATGATCTCCATGTATAAATACATAGGGGGGTATGATCTCCATGTATAAATACATAGGGGGGGTATGATCTCCATGTATAAATACATAGGGGGGGGTATGATCTCCATGTATAAATACATAGGGGGGGGTATGATCTCCATGTATAAATACATAGGGGGGGTATGATCTTCACGTATAAATACATAAGGGGGGGTATGATCTCCATGTATAAATACATAGGGGGGGTATGATCTCCATGTATAAATACATAGGGGGGGTATGATCTCCATGTATAAATACATAGGGGGGGTATGATCTCCATGTATAAATACATAAGGGGGGGTATGATCTCCATGTATAAATACATAGGGGGTGAGGTATGATCTCCATGTATAAATACATAGGGGGGGTATGATCTCCATGTATAAATACATAGGGGGTGAGGTATGATCTCCATGTATAAATACATAGGGGGGGTATTATCTCCATGTATAAATACATAGGGGGGGGAGTATGATCTCCATGTATAAATACATAGGGGGGGTATGATCTCCATGTATAAATACATAGGGGGGGGGGGTATTATCTCCATGTATAAATACATAGGGGGGGGGGGTATGATCTCCATGTATAAATACATAGGGGGGGTATGATCTCCATGTATAAATACATAGAGGGGGGTATGATCTCCATGTATAAATACATAGGGGGGGGGGTGTATGATCTCCATGTATAAATACATAGGGGGGGTATGATCTCCATGTATGAATACATAGGGGGGGGGTATTATCTCCATGTATAAATACATAGGGGGGGGTATGATCTCCATGTATAAATACATAGGGGGGGTATGATCTCCATGTATAAATACATAGGGGGGGGGTATTATCTCCATGTATAAATACATAGGGGGGGGGTATGATCTCCATGTATAAATACATAGGGGGGGTGTGATCTCCATGTATAAATACATAGGGGGGGTATGATCTCCATGTATAAATACATAGGGGGGGTATGATCTCCATGTATAAATACATAGGGGGGGGTTTGATCTCCATGTATAAATACATGGGGGGGGTATGATCTCCATGTATAAATACATAGGGGGGGGGTATTATCTCCATGTATAAATACATAGGGGGGGGGGTATGATCTCCATGTATAAATACATAGGGGGGTATGATCTCCATGTATAAATACATAGGGGGGGGGGTATTATCTCCATGTATAAATACATAGGGGGGGGTATGATCTCCATGTATAAATACATAGGGGGGGTATGATCTCCATGTATAAATACATAGAGGGGGGTATGATCTCCATGTATAAATACATAGGGGGGGGTGTATGATCTCCATGTATAAATACATAGGGGGGGTATGATCTCCATGTATAAATACATAAGGGGGGGGTATTATCTCCATGTATAAATACATAGGGGGGGGGTATGATCTCCATGTATAAATACATAGGGGGGGTATGATCTCCATGTATAAATACATAGAGGGGGGTATGATCTCCATGTATAAATACATAGGGGGGGGGTGTATGATCTCCATGTATAAATACATAGGGGGGGTATGATCTCCATGTATAAATACATAGGGGGGGGTATTATCTCCATGTATAAATACATAGGGGGGGTATGATCTCCATGTATAAATACATAGGGGGGGTATGATCTCCATGTATAAATACATAGGGGGGGGTATTATCTCCATGTATAAATACATAGGGGGGGGTATGATCTCCATGTATAAATACATAGGGGGGGGGTATGATCTCCATGTATAAATACATAGGGGGGGTGTGATCTCCATGTATAAATACATAGGGGGGGTATGATCTCCATGTATAAATACATAGGGGGGGTATGATCTCCATGTATAAATACATAGGGGGGGTATGATCTCCATGTATAAATACATAGGGGGGGTGTATGATCTCCATGTATAAATACATAGGGGGGGGGGTATGATCTCCATGTATAAATACATAAGGGGGGGTATGATCTCCATGTATAAATACATAAGGGGGGGTATGATCTCCATGTATAAATACATAGGGGGGTATGATCTCCATGTATAAATACATAGGGGGGGTATGATCTCCATGTATAAATACATAGGGGGGGTATGATCTCCATGTATAAATACATAGGGGGGGTGTATTATCTCCATGTATAAATACATAGGGGGGGGTATGATCTCCATGTATAAATACATAAGGGGGGGTATGATCTCCATGTATAAATACATAGGGGGGGGTATGATCTCCATGTATAAATACATAGGGGGGGTATGATCTCCATGTATAAATACATAGGGGGGGGGGTATGATCTCCATGTATAAATACATAGGGGGGGGGTATGATCTCCATGTATAAATACATAGGGGGGGTATGATCTCCATGTATAAATACATAGGGGGGGTATGATCTCCATGTATAAATACATAGGGGGGGTATGATCTCCATGTATAAATACATAGGGGGGGTATGATCTCCATGTATAAATACATAGGGGGGGTATGATCTTCACGTATAAATACATAAGGGGGGGTATGATCTCCATGTATAAATACATAGGGGGGGTATGATCTCCATGTATAAATACATAGGGGGGGTATGATCTCCATGTATAAATACATAGGGGGGGTATGATCTCCATGTATAAATACATAAGGGGGGGTATGATCTCCATGTATAAATACATAGGGGGGGAGGTATGATCTCCATGTATAAATACATAGGGGGGGTATGATCTCCATGTATAAATACATAGGGGGGGGGGTTATGATCTCCATGTATAAATACATAGGGGGGTATGATCTCCATGTATAAATACATAGGGGGGTATGATCTCCATGTATAAATACATAGGGGGGGTATGATCTCCATGTATAAATACATAGGGGGGGGGGTATGATCTCCATGTATAAATACATAGGGGGGTATGATCTCCATGTATAAATACATAGGGGGGGTATGATCTCCATGTATAAATACATAGGGGGGGGTATGATCTCCATGTATAAATACATAGGGGGGGGTATGATCTCCATGTATAAATACATAGGGGGGGTATGATCTTCACGTATAAATACATAAGGGGGGGTATGATCTCCATGTATAAATACATAGGGGGGGTATGATCTCCATGTATAAATACATAGGGGGGGTATGATCTCCATGTATAAATACATAGGGGGGGTATGATCTCCATGTATAAATACATAAGGGGGGGTATGATCTCCATGTATAAATACATAGGGGGTGAGGTATGATCTCCATGTATAAATACATAGGGGGGGTATGATCTCCATGTATAAATACATAGGGGGGGGTTATGATCTCCATGTATAAATACATAGGGGGGTATGATCTCCATGTATAAATACATAGGGGGGTATGATCTCCATGTATAAATACATAGGGGGGGTATGATCTCCATGTATAAATACATAGGGGGGGGTATGATCTCCATGTATAAATACATAGGGGGGTATGATCTCCATGTATAAATACATAGGGGGGGTATGATCTCCATGTATGAATACATAGGGGGGGTATGATCTCCATGTATAAATACATAGGGGGGGGGTATGATCTCCATGTATAAATACATAGGGGGGGTATGATCTCCATGTATAAATACATAGGGGGGGTATGATCTCCATGTATAAATACATAGGGGGGGGTATTATCTCCATGTATAAATACATAGGGGGGGGTATGATCTCCATGTATAAATACATAGGGGGGGTATGATCTCCATGTATAAATACATAGGGGGGGTATGATCTCCATGTATAAATACATAGGGGGGGGTATGATCTCCATGTATAAATATATAGGGGGGGTATGATCTCCATGTATAAATACATGGGGGGGTATGATCTCCATGTATAAATACATAGGGGGGGTATGGTCTCCATGTATAAATACATAGGGGGGTATGATCTCCATGTATAAATACATAGGGGGGGTATGATCTTCATGTATAAATACATAAGGGGGGGTATGATCTCCATGTATAAATACATAGGGGGGGGTATGATCTCCATGTATAAATACATAGGGGGGGTATGATCTCCATGTATAAATACATAGGGGGGGTATGATCTCCATGTATAAATACATAGGGGGGGGGTATGATCTCCATGTATAAATACATAGGGGGGGTATGATCTCCATGTATAAATACATAGGGGGGGTATGATCTTCATGTATAAATACATAAGGGGGGGGTATGATTTCCATGTATAAATACATAGGGGGGTATGATCTCCATGTATAAATACATAGGGGGGTATGATCTCCATGTATAAATACATAGGGGGGGTATGATCTCCATGTATAAATACATAGGGGGGGTATGATCTCCATGTATAAATACATAGGGGGGGTATGATCTCCATGTATAAATACATAGGGGGGTATGATCTTCATGTATAAATACATAAGGGGGGTATGATCTCCATGTATAAATACATAGGGGGGGTATGATCTCCATGTATAAATACATAAGGGGGGGGTATGATCTCCATGTATAAATACATAGGGGGGGAGGTATGATCTCCATGTATAAATACATAGGGGGGGTATGATCTCCATGTATAAATACATAGGGGGGGTTATGATCTCCATGTATAAATACATAGGGGGTATGATCTCCATGTATAAATACATAGGGGGGTATGATCTCCATGTATAAATACATAGGGGGGGTATGATCTCCATGTATAAATACATAGGGGGGTATGATCTCCATGTATAAATACATAGGGGGGGGGGGTATGATCTCCATGTATAAATACATAGGGGGGTATGATCTCCATGTATAAATACATAGGGGGGGTATGATCTCCATGTATGAATACATAGGGGGGGGGTATGATCTCCATGTATAAATACATAGGGGGGGGGTATGATCTCCATGTATAAATACATAGGGGGGGTATGATCTCCATGTATAAATACATAGGGGGGTATGATCTCCATGTATAAATACATAGGGGGGGGGGTATTATCTCCATGTATAAATACATAGGGGGGGTATGATCTCCATGTATAAATACATAGGGGGGGTATGATCTCCATGTATAAATACATAGGGGGGGTATGATCTCCATGTATAAATACATAGGGGGGGTATGATCTCCATGTATAAATATATAGGGGAGGTATGATCTCCATGTATAAATACATGGGGGGGGGGTATGATCTCCATGTATAAATACATAGGGGGGGTATGATCTTCATGTATAAATACATAAGGGGGGGTATGATCTCCATGTATAAATACATGGGGGGGTATGATCTCCATGTATAAATACATAGCGGGGGTATGATCTCCATGTATAAATACATAGGGGGGGTATGATCTCCATGTATAAATACATAGGGGGGGGGGGTATGATCTCCATGTATAAATACATAGGGGGGGTATGATCTCCATGTATAAATACATAGGGGGGGTATGATCTTCATGTATAAATACATAGGGGGGGTATGATCTCCATGTATAAATACATAGGGGGGGTATGATCTCCATGTATAAATACATAAGGGGAGGTATGATCTCCATGTATAAATACATAGGGGGGTATGATCTCCATGTATAAATACATAGGAGGGGGGGGTTATGATCTCCATGTATAAATACATAGGGGGGTATGATCTCCATGTATAAATACATAGGGGGGTATGATCTCCATGTATAAATACATAGGGGGGGGTATGATCTCCATGTATAAATACATAGGGGGGTATGATCTCCATGTATAAATACATAGGGGGGGGGGTATGATCTCCATGTATAAATACATAGGGGGGGTATGATCTCCATGTATAAATACATAGGGGGGTATGATCTCCATGTATAAATACATAGGGGGGGGGTTATGATCTCCATGTATAAATACATAGGGGGGTATGATCTCCATGTATAAATACATAGGGGGGTATGATCTCCATGTATAAATACATAGGGGGGGGTATGATCTCCATGTATAAATACATAGGGGGGTATGATCTCCATGTATAAATACATAGGGGGGGGTATGATCTCCATGTATAAATACATAGGGGGGGATATGATCTCCATGTATAAATACATAGGGGGGGGTATTATCTCCATGTATAAATACATAGGGGGGGTATGATCTCCATGTATAAATACATAGGGGGGGTATGATCTCCATGTATAAATACATAGGGGGGGTATGATCTCCATGTATAAATACATAGGGGGGGGGTATGATCTCCATGTATAAATATATAGGGGGGGTATGATCTCCATGTATAAATACATGGGGGGGGGTATGATCTCCATGTATAAATACATAGGGGGAGGGGTATGATCTCCATGTATAAATACATAGGGGGGTATGATCTCCATGTATAAATACATAGGGGGGGTATGATCTCCATGTATAAATACATAGGGGGGGTATGATCTCCATGTATAAATACATAGGGGGGGGGTATGATCTCCATGTATAAATACATAGGGGGGGTATGATCTCCATGTATAAATACATAGGGGGGGTATGATCTCCATGTATAAATACATAGGGGGGGGGGTATGATCTCCATGTATCAATACATAGGGGGGGTATGATCTCCATGTATAAATACATAGGGGGGGGGTATTATCTCCATGTATAAATACATAGGGGGGGTATGATCTCCATGTATAAATACATAGGGGGGTATGATCTCCATGTATAAATACATAGGGGGGGGTATGATCTCCATGTATAAATATATAGGGGGGGTATGATCTCCATGTATAAATACATGGGGGGGGGGTATGATCTCCATGTATGAATACATAGGGGGGGGGGGTATGATCTCCATGTATAAATACATAGGGGGAGGGGTATGATCTCCATGTATAAATACATAGGGGGGGTATGATCTCCATGTATAAATACATAGGGGGGGGTATGATCTCCATGTATAAATACATAGGGAGGGGTATGATCTCCATGTATAAATACATAGGGGGGTATGATCTCCATGTATAAATACATAGGGGGGGTATGATCTCCATGTATAAATACATAGGGGGGTATGATCTCCATGTATAAATACATAGGGGGGGTATGATCTCCATGTATAAATACATAGGGGGGGGTATGATCTCCATGTATAAATACATAGGGGGGGTATGATCTCCATGTATAAATACATAGGGGGGGTATGATCTCCATGTATAAATACATAGGGGGGGGTATGATCTCCATGTATAAATACATAGGGGGGGGGTATGATCTCCATGTATAAATACATAGGGGGGGTATGATCTCCATGTATAAATACATAGGGGGGGGTATGATCTCCATGTATAAATACATAGGGGGGGGTATGATCTCCATGTATAAATACATAGGGGGGGGTATGATCTCCATGTATAAATACATAGGGGGGGTATGATCTCCATGTATAAATACATAGGGGGGAATGTATTAGTGTCTGAAGTTGATATAACAGCAGAAATGTAGAACATAAATCAATGTGTCACACTGTTTATTAATACATTGTTTCATATTTTCTACTGTCACGATCGCCGCTCGGGGGCGCGCGAGAGAGGCTGTTCTGGTGCGCCGTCATATGACGGCGTCCCAGGATAATAGGTATACCGCTCGGGCGGGTAGTAAGCGGTTAATCTTGGAAGGACTCTTCCAAAGTCCCATGGGCATTTTCTTTTTGCATAATTATAATAATAAACATCATTTATTATCATTGTCACATGACCTTATTATCATTGTCACATGACCTTATTATCATTGTCACATGACCTTATTATCATTGTCACATGACCTTATTATCATTATCACATGACCTGTGTTGTCTGCATCAGTAAAAGTAATAATACTTTTTTTGCTTGTTTCAATCAATGACCGCCCCAAACCGTGATTATAAATACTAAAAACTATTTTTATTTTTTTTATTTTTGAAAAAAAAAAGTTATACTTACCTGCTCTGTGCAATTATATTGCACAGAGCAGTCCCTTACCTCGCATTCTGGAGTCCCCCACCAACACTGGCTGCTTTGCCCTGCTATGGGATGCCCTCCTCAGCAAGCTATGCATTATGGGGGCGCACTCTTGAGCAGGACTGTGTGCGTTCATGGACACACGTAGCACCGGTAAGCTGTGTCCATGTTTGACTGACAGCAGCGGGAGCCGATATCTCCCACCGCTCTCAGTGTCTCCTTTGATAGCAGGCAGTGAGGAGAGCCGCACTGGAGCCTAAACAACACTGGATGGGTGAGGAGGCGGCAGGTAAGTGTTTATAGATTTGGGGGCAGTTAATGGGGCCTTTTCTTTTTTTTTTACCCTAATGCAAGGTAAGAAACAATTTACCTTATAAGCACACATACCCACTTTAATATATATATATATATTTTATATCAGTGCCTGTTGGAACAGTTTTGTTTTATTTTTTAGTTGATTTTGTTTTTTTGAGTTTGACATTGGTTGACACGATCAAAGAAAGATTTTTACTCTTACTGATGCAGACAGCACAGATCATGGGATAATATTAATGTTATATATATATATATATATGTTAGAGATAGACCCATTATCGGCGTGGCCGATATGCACTTTCCCCGATATATCGGTATCGGCCCCGGAACCGGCCAATATTGCCGATATTTTTGTGACGTCATTTTGCCTTCTTAGGCCACCTCCCTCGCCTTGGACAGCCTCGTCTGGAGTCGGGACTAATCTCATGGGAGTGTATCACAGCCATACACCCACCCACAGCAGCCCGGTGCCAGCCACCCGGTGCCAGCCAGCCACCCACATCCACAGGCCCTGTACCAGCCAGCCACCCACAGGCCCTGTACCAGCCAGCCACCCACAGGCACTGTACCAGCGAGCCAGCCAACCACCCACAGGCTCTGTGTAGGCCAGCCACCCACATCAACAGGCCCTGTACCAGCCAACCACAGGCACTGTACCAGCCAACCACAGGCACTGTACCAGCGAGCCAGCCAACCACCCACATCCACAGGCATACCTCCCAACTTTTGAAGTTTGCAATGAGGGACACGGAAAGAGAAACCAAACCTGCGGCGCACGGAGCGCACCGTGGCAAATTGTGGGTGTGGCCAATTGCGTAGCAGTGGGAGGGGCTTAAGGGATAGGGTAAACAAAACCCAGACTTCATAGTACTCATAAAATATGATTTGATTGCTCAGCCTACCTTAAGAAAGAACTTCATTAAAATAGTCAGGGACTGCATAGCAACCAGCAACTGTTGAGACAATGAAGACTTTGGTGAGAAGTATATAATGTACAGTATTGTGTATATAGTGCAGGAGAGTGTAATGTACAGAATGCAGGAGACAGGAGTATGTAATGTACAATATGCAAGGGTCTGACTCTGCACCATCCACCCCCCCAGCTCTATACACCCCAAATGCCCACCCAGCTCCATACACCCCCCCATCCACCCCAAATGCCCCCAGCAGCTCTATCCACCTCAAATGCCCACCCTAGCTCCATCCACCCCAAATGCCCACCCTAGCACTATCTATCCCAAACACCCATCCAACCTCCAAACACTCCAAATGGCCACCCCAGCTCCACCCCCCCCCCCCATCTAGCTCCATTCACCCCCATATGCCCACCCCAGCTCCATCCCCCCCAAATGCCCCGAGCTCCATCCAACCCAAATGCCCCCTTTTGGGGGGCGCAAACAGAAAAATGTAATAGGCATTGCTTTGCGGCAAAAAACGCTGTTAAAAATTGCGTGACTTTGAGGTCACAAAAGTGTGAAAGGGGCCTTCAGTAATCAAGGTAGAGTGTGCCCCCTTCAATGCAGAGTGACCAGCATGCCATGCCCCCCTTCAATGCAGAGGGACCAGCGTGCCCCCTTTCAATGCAGAATGACCAGCGTGCCCCCCTTTCAATGCAGAATGACCAGCGTGCCCCCTTTCAATACAGAATAACCAGCGTGCCACCTTTCAATGCAGAATGACCAGCATGACCCCTTTCAATGCAGAATAACCAGCGTGCCACCTTTCAATGCAGAATGACCAGCATGACCCCTTTCAATGCAGAATAACCAGCCTGACCCCTTTCAATGCAGAGAGACCAGTGTGCCCCTTTCAATGCAGAATGACCAGCGTGCCCCCTTTCAATACAGAATAACCAGCGTGCCACCTTTCAATGCAGAATGACCAGCATGACCCCTTTCAATGCAGAATAACCAGCGTGCCACCTTTCAATGCAGAATGACCAGCATGACCCCTTTCAATGCAGAATAACCAGCCTGACCCCTTTCAATGCAGAGAGACCAGTGTGCCCCTTTCAATGCAGAGAGACCAGCGTGCCCCCTTCAATGCAGAATGGCCAGCGTGCTCCCTTTCAATGCAGAATAACCAGCGTGACCCCTTTCAATGCAGAATAACCAGCGTGACCCTTTTCAATGCAGAATAACCAGCGTGACCCCTTTTAATGCAGAATGACCAGCGTGACCCCTTTCAATGGAGAATAACCAGCGTGACCCCTTTCAATGCAGAATAACCAGCCTGACCCCTTTAATGCAGAATGACCAGCATGACCCCTAATGCAGAATAACTAGCGTGACCCCTTTCAAAGAATAACCAGCGTGACCCCTTTAATGGAGAATGGCCAGCGTGACCCCTTTAATGGAGAATAACCAGCGTGACCCCTTTAATGCAGAATAACCAGCGTGATCCCTTTAATGCAGAATTACCCGCGTGACCCCTTTAATGCAGAATGACCAGCGTGACCCCTTAATGCAGAATGACCCGCGTGACCCCTTAATGCAGAATGACCAGCGTGACCCTTTTAATGCAGAATGACCCGCGTGACCCCTTAATGCAGATTGACCAGCGTGACCCCTTTAATGCAGAATGACCCGCGTGACCCCTTAATGCAGAATGACCAGCGTGTCCCCTTTAATGCAGAATGACCAGCGTGACCCCTTAATGCAGAATGACCAGCGTGCCGTGCCCCCCCACCCGAGACCAGTGCACTTACCTGCAGCGGCTTCTCCTCTGTCCCCCGGCATCTCCTCGAGTCCTTCTGCCTCCTCCTCGGCCAATGGCATGGTTTCCTGATTGGCCAGGAGGAGGATCTGTGTGACAATATCGAATATTAATTCGCTATTGTCACACAATGGGTGGACTGGGGGCCCTCCATGTTCTTCTTGCAGCCGCTAAATGCCTACTTTTCCTCCTCTCCCTCCTGCAGGCATTTAGCAGCTGCAGGAAGAACATGGAGGGCATCGGTCCCTCTATATGTTACCCCTCCTCTCCTGGTTTAGAATGGAGCCACATGGGTCTCTTGGAGCATCATGCCGGGTCGCAATGGCGACCACTGTAGTTACGCTCCTGCAGTGGAGAAAAATAAAAGTTCTGTCAGGATGAAGGAGCAATGAGGTACTGTATGAATGGAATGCTGTCAGGATTGGCAGATGGGATGGACCACTGGTGAGAGGATTTCTTGGCATAAAGGGTTAAAAAGTGATAAAAGGATTGCAGATCGGGAAATGCTGAGGATGAAGGGGGAGGGGGGCTGCTGGGGGTGTAGTGACTGAGAACCAGGAGACAGTGAACAGCTGGACAGAAGGAACGGTGTGGGGAGTTCTGTGTGCAGTGATGGGGAAAGATTCTCTCATTTACCTTCTGCAAAGCGCATTCCGTCGGTACAGCGGCAGTGTAGTTTACACTTTACAGAGACAGGAGAGGATCACAGCGGCACTGCATAGTGATAGAAGCAGGGCCGATCCTGAGCGGGTGCAAGGGGTTCACCGCACCCAGGCGCCGCGAGCTGAGGCAGAGGAGGGGCGCCGAAGCTCCAGTGGCAGAGTCCTCCCCTCCTCCAGCGGCAGTGGCGTACGGGCGGGGGCGAGCGGTACGGCCAGTGTGAAGGAGAAGGCAGCTCCGCCTCCTTCAGTCCACGCTGCTCGTGGGGCGGTGCCAGAGCCGCCGCGGGAAGAAGGTAAGTGCCCAAGCTGGAGGCGGAGGAGGGGCGCCGAAGCCCCAGTGGCAGAGTCCTCCCCACGTACAGGCGGGGGCGAGCGGTACGGCCAGTGAGAAGGAGAAGGCAGCTCCGCCTCCTTCAGTCCGCGCTGCTCGTAGGGCGGAGCCAGAGCCGACGCGGGAAGAAGGTAAGTGCCCGAGCTGCTCAAAAAGAAAAGGCCCTCTGTCAGCCCATGCAGCCCACCATACCACAGCCGTTCCCAATGCAGGCTCCGATCCTCCCCGAGCCACCTTGTGCCTATATCCGGCCGTACCATGTGTGCACCACAGTGACTGCACTGAAGTGAGTCCAGTATCGAGTCACCTGTTCCTTTATACTTATTTTTAATAAACTCCCTTCTTTTTTAAAAAAACTGCACTCTACTGGCGCTTTTTTCCCCCTTTCCTCTAGTACCATGTGTGCAGGGGGGAGCTCCTCTGCCGAGTGCCGCAGTGGAAGATTCCAGTGTGCAATCCTCATTCCTGTGTGATCCTCACACTTAGCAGAGCTGAGACCAGCCAGGCACACCGGGGGTGGGGGGCACCTCCCTGGAAGGGAGCCTTGAGACATAGCTGCTGTCACTGTACTGGGCTGCGTCGCTCTTCCATGTGACACAAACAAGGGATAAAGGGATGTAACTTTGTGTTGTGTACCCATTATGTGGGCATCTGAGGGGGGAGGGGGGTGAGCGTGGGTAACCTCTGGCAAGGCTGTTCTAAATGGAACTAGTATGCAGTGCAGCCAATCAGAAAGCCATCTGCTGGGTGCTGGGAGTGTGGGCATAGGAGGTCTGTACCTGGCACCTTACCCCCGGGCTGTGTATGTTTGTATATAAGAAGCTGTGGGCAAAGACTGTGTGGCCTGTATTGCATGGAGTCTGCATGTCTTATGGGCACAGTGTACAGTCCATACATCCATTTGTGCAGCACACACACAATGCACACATGGAGGAGCTGCTTCCAGATGTCCCCTCCTCCTTGCTTATTTTCCCCCTTTCTCCCATCACCAATGCCCTGTGACTTCTTTGCAGCTGTTTGCTCCTCACCCTTACTGCAGGGGAGTTATGGGGGATTTAACTCCAATAATAGATTCCCCCACTGCTTTGACCCCCCTACTAACCCCCCTTACCGATGCCCCATGCCATCTCCCTGCAGTGCTGCTGGCCGGGTTCCCTCCAGCTGGCTTTAGCTACTGCAGGGGAGCTTCAGACCAGGGAATCCAAATCTGTCAAAGAATCCTCTTCACTGCATGGTGCTCTGGCACTTCCTGTACTGGGCTCCCCACTGCAGCACCAATCTGCACCCACCTCCCTGCAGCTGCTGCCCTGCTTCCTCTCCACCCCTATAGCTGTAGCTGCTGCTGGGCGGGAAATCAGTGCAGCTGCCAGGAGATGGACAGCGGGGGACTGGTAAAAATGCCATGTTTACCAGACCCTTCCCGAATAAACACAGTGAGCAATCAGTATTATTGTGGGTACACACTATAATCCATATTGGATGTGTATGGCTGGCATAATATATCATCTGCATATATTGTATGTGTTCAATATAGTCATATTGTGATGTATAGTGACGGTCACAGTATATTCTCTATACAGTGTACATATAAGGTGCAGGCTGGTAGGCATGGTAGGCTGCATTTGGTGGAGACTGGTAAGATGCATTTGGTGGGCATTGGTAGGCTGCATTTGGTGGGCACTGGTAATCTGCATTTGGTGGGCACTTGTAGGCTGCATTTGGTGGGCACTTGTAGGCTGCATTTGGTGGGCACTGGTAGACTGCATTTGGTGGGCACTGGTGAGGCTGCATTTGATGGGCACTGATGAGGCTGCATTTGGTGGGCACTTGTAGGCTGCATTTGGTGGGCACTGGTAGACTGAATTTGGTGGGCACTGGTGAGGCTGCATTTGGTGGGCACTGGTGAGGCTGCATTTGATGGGCACTGGTGAGGCTGCATTTGGTGGGCACTGATGAGGCTGCATCAATGCATTGATCTCTTGTATCATATCCGCAGTCTCTGACCATCTCTTGTATCAAGTCTGCAGTCTCTGACCATCTCCTGTCTGGGGGCTCTGTCTAACAGACTCTCTAACAGATACCCTCTCTGTGTCCATTAGAGAGACCCTCCAGTTCCCATTAGAGTACTCTGCTTCTCTTACTGTAATTTGTTTATTGTTAAGAGATCGTGGGAGGGTCCCGGGTTAAGGAAGACTTCTTAGGGGAACATCTCTGTGTTTGAGCCATTGCCATAGAAACATTTGTAAAGGGGAGGGGTTAGTAAGATGACCACGCCCATGTGGGGGCGCCAGAAAAATTTCTGCACCCAGGCGCCTGTGACCCTAGGATCGGCCCTGGATAGAAGACAGGAGCAGGAATGGGGCCAGGTCTCAGAATCTTCTCACTGGGCTGCATGCAGGGACCTCCATCACCCGATCGCCATCCACAGTGCTGAGTGATGGGAGGAGGGGAGCCAGCTCCACGGCCTGTGAAAGTACCTCTGGTATACTTGTACCCCTTTTCCCACCCGCAGCTACCTTACTTTGAAGGAGAAACTTGAAGTGAGAAGTCGGGGACGGAGCTGGGAGGTGGAGCCGCTGTGCACAGAGTTCTACAGTGCGCACCCGCAAAGCGTGTCATCGGTTGCCAGGACGTGGGCGGTCCTGACAACCAGTCACTGCAAAGAAGTCTGAGGGGGGAGGTAGAAGCGGAGGTGTCTTTTCGACACACATTGCACCCATTGGCTATACCTCCACTGAGTGGAGCCCAATGAAGAAAATCCAGCTGACATCTGCGGGACACCGGGACTTACTTCAAATATTGGGACGGACCCGCAGAATCCGGGACAGTTGGGAGGTATGCACAGGCCCTGTACCAGCCAACCACAGGCACTGTACCAGCGAGCCAGCCAGCCACCCACATCCACAGGCCCTGTACCAGCCAGCCACCCACAGGCACTGTACCAGCGAGCCAGCCAGACAGCCACAGGCTCTGTACAGGCCAGCCACCCACAGACAGGGTGCCAGACAGCCAGCCCCCCACCCATAGACAGGGTGCCAGACAGCCGGCCACCAACAGACAGAGTGCCAGACAGCCACAGGCCCTATACCAGCCAGCATATCTGGTCATAGGTCTAGCTCCAGGTCTAAACGTCATGAAGACACTACCAGTTCAGTCTCACCGCGACATTCAGGCTCACCCGCCATTCTGACCGCGGTTCAGGGAAGTCATGCTGGGGCTGTCGAGCCCGTGTCCCTGAGGATAGATCCTTATGTGATACCTGTTATTCCAGGGTACTAAAGGAGAAGCAAGACACTGTACAACCAGTGGAGTCTATGGTCAGGCGATCGTACAGGAATCCCTCAGAGACTGGGATCATGGTAGGCTGTCTGGTCACTCTTCAGAGGCTCCTGGGCCCCTTCCAAGGGATGAGTTGGAGCCAGGTACTTTGCAACCAAGTCGCTTGTCGGAAGATTCTACAGACAGCGAGGATGATTTGGAAGACCAGAATGTAGGTTTTGAACTTGCTATGGTCCCACCGCTAGTTAAAGCGGTTAAGGAGGCACTAAAGTGGGACGATCCAGCAGAGTCCCCAGCTAAGCAAAAGAAATATTTCAAACATCTTAAGAAAGCGCGTTCCCATTTTCCCCTTCTGGGGGAATTGGGAGAAATTATCACAGATGAGTTGCAGGGAGTTGATAAAAGAAACTCTTTATCATTCTTAAAGGGATACATCCTGGAGACCTTGGATGACAATGTGAAACATCTAGATTCTGCTCCCACGGTGGATGCGGCCTTGATGAGGTTGCTGAAACACGTGACCTTACAATTAGAAGACTCGGTCTCCTTCAAAGACGCTCTTGATAGTTGGATCGACACAGATCTTAAAAAGATTTATCTCTCCGCAGGTATGGCTTGTAAGCTGGCCCTGGCATTGGCAGCCACATCCAAGGCGATGGAAGTCTGGGTGGACAACGTGGAGGCTACACTTCAGAGTGTCTCCGAAGAGGTGGCCAGGAGCTCGGCCATTCAAGAGTTGAGGCTGGCAACGGCTTTCTTGGGGGAAGCATCCATTGATATCATCCGCTTGGCGGCGCGGGTCATGCTGTCCTCTGTCACGGCCAAGCGCGCCTTGTGGTAGCGTCCCTGGTTGGCTGACCCTGCCTCTAAACAGGCTTGGTGCAGAATCCCCTTTGAGGGTTCTTCTCTCTTTGGTAAGAAACTGGACAGTGCTATTACCCGTGCCACTGGTGGTAAATCGGGGTTCCTTCCCCAGGATCGCCGGTTGATAGACCAGAGAAGACCTCAAAACAGGCAAAATCCCAATCGGGCCAGAGAGGCTCGTTTCTACAGGCCTGGCCGTGAGTTTAGGAAGAACTGGAAGCGCCCTCAATCTACGGGGCATTTCTCCAAAGGGAAATCTTCTGGTGGATGAGAGGCAACTAAGTCCTTTTGATATATCGAGCCTGTCCAGACAGTGCGGGTAGGCACACGCTTACTTCAATTTGCGCACGTCTGGGCAGCCTCGGTCGAAGATCAGTGGACTGTCAGAACCGCATCACACGGGCATGTGTGGATCTTCGACAAAGGTCCCATTCTTCGTTTCATTTCTACGGCCTTACCCCGCTCTTCATGGTCTTGAAGAAAAGCGGCTCTTGGAGGTCGGTTATAGATCTAACACAAGTAAACACCTTCATCAAGAAAGAGAGGTTCAGGATGGAGACACTTTTCACAATTCATCAAGTGGTGCATCCAGAGGATTGGATAATATCCATAGACCTGAAAGATGCCTACTTTCACGTCCCATTCGCAACAGAAATGCAGAAATTTCTTTGATTCACAGTGGGTCAGGTGCATCTTCAGTTTACCTGTCTCCCTTTCGGGCTTTCCACATCACCTCGAATCTTTTCAGAGATCTTACTGGCTGTAGTAGCCCTGATCAGAGCAAAAGGGATTCGTCTTTACCATTACTTGGACGACTTGCTCCTTCTGTCAAAACACAATGATCAAATTCTGCTTCACAGGTCTCAAGTAATTTCCACCCTTCAAGAGTTCGGGTGGCTCCTGAATTTGGAAAAAAGCCATCTGGACCCAGAAGTTGGTCTTCCTAGGGGCCCTCTTCGACACTTCCAGAGGCACTATCTCCCTTCCATTGGAGAAGATTCCGATAATTCGCAGCAGGATTCGTCCGGCATTATCAGCCTCTCATCTCCGTGTGTCCCAGTGCATGAAGATAATTGGGACTATGGTCTCCATGGCTCCCATGGTGAAGTGGGCACAGTGGAGGATGAGGCCCTTTCAGATGGGATTCCTCCAACAGTGGAGTTTCGAGAGTCCGGAAGTCCTCATTCGGATAACAGCGTCCATGAGGGAAAGCTTAACCTGGTGGCTTCAGCGGGAAAATCTCTTAAATTGCCATTCAATCATTCCAGCGTCCTGGTTGGTCATGACTTCGGACGCCAGCAGGACGGGATGGGGAGCGCACTGCCTGTCGGAGGTGGCCCAGGGCAGTTGGGATTTCCCTGCCAGCGGGGTGGTCTCGAATGTACTGGAGCTTCGGGCAGCGTTCTGTGCTCTCCAGGCCTTTCAGCATCTGGCGACCGATGCCTTGGTCCTCCTAAGATTGGACAATACGACAGCTGTCGCCTACATCAAGAGACAAGGAGGCACCCGCAGTTCTTCTCTTCTGAAAGAAGTGAAACCAATTATGGATTGGGCTCAAAGACATCTGTCCAACTTGTCGGCCGCCTATCTTCCAGGTGCCCAGAACGTCCAGGCAGACTTCCTTTCGAGGTCTGTTCTGGACAACAACGAGTGGTCTCTCCATCCAGAGACCTTCAGGTGGATCATGTCTCTAGGTTGTTGTCCAGAGGTAGATCTATTCGCATTTCCAAGCAATGCCAAACTAGAGAGATTCTACACGAGGTGGCGTTATCCCCAGGCCTACGGGGTAGATGCCCTGACGGATCATTGGAATTTTCAAAGAGCTTACGCGTTTCCTCCAGTGCCAGTCATATTCAAATTTCTTCAGAGACTCAGGACGGAGAGAGTGCAGATCGTAGCGTTTCTCCCCTTCTGGCCAAAGAGACCCTGGTTCCCTTTGTTGCTCCAGCTGAGCTGTCGGGACCCGGTACCTCTGCCAGCCAGGCCGGACCTTCTGTCCTAAGGGCCTATTCTTCATGCCTGCCCAGCACAGCTTCATCTAATGGCATGGCTTTTGAGAGGGAAAGACTGAAAGCGCTTGGTTGTCCAAACGAGGCGATCTCTACAATGATGAGTGCCAGAAGACCCGGCACCAACAAAGTCTACGAAAAAATCTGGTCCAAATTTAAGGATTATGTGGATAGCCGATCTGGTTCTGTTACTGACCCAGGAATCCAGGATATTTTAGGCTTCCTCCAGTCCGGGCTGGACCTGTCTTTGGCAGTAAGTTCTCTTTGAGTCCAAATTTCAGCCATTTCGGCTTTTACTGGGACTGCATGGGCGAAACACTCTCTGGTTCGCCAGTTCTTCAGAGGTGCTACCAGGCTAAGACCTCCTAGAAAACCCAGGTTTCCTAAGTGGGATCTTCCTACGGTTTTGGATTTTCTTTCCTCAGTCACCTTGAATCAGGAGGATCCATTCTTCCTTAAAAATATATCCATGAAGACTGCCTTTCTTGTGGCTATTACATCAGCCAAACGGGTTTCCGAACTCAGTGCCTTGGGCCACAAGGAACCATTCCTTACGTTTTTCCCTGACCGGGTAGTATTGTTTCAGATGCTTGGCTCCAATCCAAAGGTAATGTCGGTATTCCATGTCAACCAGGAGATTGTCCTGCCTACGTTCAAATCTCAAAATGAAGAATCTATCCATCCTTTGGATGTAGGGGAAACTCTACGGCTATATCTGGAGATCACGGCTCCTTTTCGGCAGTCAGACCATCTTTTTGTCCTCATCTGCGGAAAAAACAAAGGCAAACAAGCTTCCTCAAGATCTATAGCGAGTTGGATAGTTCAGACCATCGAGTGGGCATATAGAGCCAAGGGACTGGCTCCTCCAGAGGTGGTGACGGCTCATTCCACAAGAGGGATCTCTACGTCGTGGGCAGTTTCTCTTACATAGTTACATAGTTAGTGAGGTTGAAAAAAGACAACAGTCCATCCAGTTCAACCTATGATGTGTGTGTGTGTTTGCTTTTAACCGTACATTGTATACCCCTGTATGTTGTGGTCTCTAAGGTGTCCATCTAACAGTTTTTTGAAACTATCAATGCTCCCTGCTGATATGACTGTTTGTGGAAGAGAATTCCACATCCTTACCGCTCTCACAGTGAAGAACCCCTTACGCATTTTAAGGTTAAACCGCCTTTCCTCTAGTTTTAGTGAGTGGCCACGTGTCTTATTGTATTCCCTTTCTCTGAATTGTTTGTTCCTTATGCCAGGGTCGCCAGTACAGTATTTGTACATTGATATCATATCCCCCCTCAATCTTCTCTTCTCCAGAGAGAATAGGTTCAGCTCCATGTAGCTCCTGACATGATTTGCAGAGCGGCTTCTTGGTCATCAATCAATACCTTCATGTCGCATTACTGTGTTGAACCGGCTTCTTTGTCTTCGGTCAATTTTGGTTTAAAAGTTTTGTCTGTTGACAGTGCAAATTAAACCTATTTTCTGTTAAACCAGCAGTTACCCGCCCGGGTGTGTATGGCTAATTATTTCCCATACGTGTGCTGCCATGGAGTCTGTCAGGAAAACGGAAAATTTATATCAATACTTACCGTAATTTTCCTTTCCTGATGGACTCCATGGCAGCAGGAGTCCCCTCCCATCTGCTGGAGTAGTCTATTTATGGAACACGGCTCCTGGTATGTAGCAAAGATTTATGGGAGTGGGGTCCTATAGGGTAGGAGAGGAGGCGGAGCCTACCCATACGTGTGCTGCCATGGAGTCCATCAGGAAAGGAAAATTACGGTAAGTATTGATATAAATTTTCCGTTTTCACTTTTTAATACTTGGTTGCAAATCCTTTGCAGTCAATTGCAGCCTGAAGTCTGGAACGCATAGACATCGCCAGATGCTGGGTTTCATCCCTGGTGATGCTCTGCCAGGCCTCTACTGTAACTGTCTTCAGTTCCTGCTTGTTCTTGGGGAATTTTCCCTTCAGTTTTGTCTTCAGTAAGTGAAATGCATGCTCAATCGGATTCAGGTCAGGTGATTGACTTGGCCATTGCATAACATTCCACTTCTTTCCCTTTGGTTGCTTTCGCAGTATGCTTCGGGTCATTGTCCATCTGCACTGTGAAGCGCCGTCCAATGAGTTCTCAAGCATTTGGCTGAATATGAGCAGATAATATTGCCCGAAACACTTCAGAATTCATACTACTGACTTTGTCAGCAGTCACATCATCAATAAATACAAGAGAACCAGTTCCATTGGCAGCCATACATGCCCACGCCATGATACTACCACCACCATGCTTCACTGATGAGGTGGTATGCTTTGGATCTCTTCCCATCACTCTGGTACAAGTTGATCTTGGTCTCATCTGTCCATAGGATGTTGTTCCAGAACTGTGAAGGCTTTTTTAGATGTTGTTTGGCAAACTCTAATCTGGCATTCCTGTTTTTGAGGCTCACCAATGGTTTATATCTTGTGGTGAACCCTCTGTATTCACTCGGAGGATGGATCCCCCACAGCAGCTGCCGAAACAGAGAGTTGATTATGCAGAACAGTTTAAGGGGAACCACCACCGGGGGTTTATGTAGTATGTATAGAAGTGGAGGCATCAGTATCATTTTAATAAGATTTGTTCTCCCTGCCAGGGACAATTTAAGTTTACTCCAAATATTAATCCGCAGCAGGGAGCGTTGCAACAGTGGTTGAAGGTTGAGGTGACGGTAATCCTGAACCACAGGGGAAACGTAAATACCCAGGTATTTAAAAGAAGGAACCAGAGGGATGGGACAATCTATTGCGACTGGCCTCCCCGGTGCGGGATCCAGCAGCATCAATGCGGACTTGGACCAATTGATCGTAAGACGGGAAAAGAGTCCAAATTCAGAAATGATGGACATCACCCGGGACAGTGAGGACGAAGTGTCACCCAAAAACAGTAACATGTCGTCCGCATATAGCATGATTTTCTCATGGAGGTTCCCATATTGGAAGCCGGTTATGAGCTACTCGGAGCGCACCAGAGCCGCCAGAGGCTCTATCGCAAGGGCAAATAGAAGCTGAGACAGGAGGCAGCCCTGTCTCGTGCCCCGTCCCAAAGGGAAAGTGGCAGACAATCTGTCTGAAGCCCGGATGGCCGCCCAAGGAGAGTCATACAGCAGGCGTATCCAAGCGATGAATCGGTCCCCGAACCCAAATTTAGTCAGCACGGCCCAAAGATACCTCCAGCTGACACTATCAAAGGCCTTATTGGCATCAAGGGAGAGTAGACCCATATTGTCAGCTGGGGTTTGTATATTGAGAAATAAACGTCTTAAGTTAATAGCTGTCGACTTCTGCGGCATGAACCCAGCCTGATCAGGATGAATTACGGACAGGATATACTGATTCACTCGCAGCGCTAACACCTTGGCCAAAAGTTTGATATCACTCTGCAGGAGGGAAATTGGGCGATATGAGCCCGGGTTCAGAGGATCCTTACCAGGCTTCAGAAGGAGAACTACATTCGCCATAGTCATGGAATTGGGGAGGACACCCCGTTCAAGTGAAGCATTGAGGACCTCCAACAGTTTAGGCAAAATGGACTCCCCAAAGGCCATGTAGACCTCCATGGGCAACCCATCCCCACCCGGAGCCTTACAGGTCGTGAAGGAACCGGCCGCCATCCGGAGCTCGTCCAGAGTGATAGGCGCGTCCAGGGCTCGCCTAGCCCCCTGTGACAGAGAGGGCAGAGATACTGACTCTAGGTAGGCACCCAGGTCACCATCAGGGTAGTCATCCACGTTCCTATATAATGCAGAGTAGAAGGAAGCCAATTCCATAACAATCAAATTGGGGTCATTGACCACACGACCCTCTGGGGTACGAATGGCCCCAATCGCCGGAGATGACTGCTGTGCATTTAACAATTTTAGCCAATAGGCGGCCTGTCTTCTCCCCCTCCTCATATTATGCCATTTTAGTAAAAAAAAACACTTACGTTCCGCGGTGGAGGATCTCAACCGGTCAAGCAAAGCCTGAGCAGATATCCATGCCTCCCTCGCAGAATCCGAAGGGTGCACAACATATGACAGTTCGAGCTGGCGCACCTGATCCTCCACACGTTCCAGAAGGAGAGAGGATTTGTTTTTAACCCCAGTTATTTCGGAGATAAATACGCCGTGAAGGAAGGCCTTAAAGGCCTCCCATCGCAGCAAGACATCATCACAATGGTCATGGGTAAGAAATAAGTCCCCAATTCTGGAGGCTATGCGGTCGTGGGAGGGAAACAATTTAAGCCAGAAGGCGTTCAATTTCCAGTGGGCCCTGGGCAAAGTGGAGGGGGGCCGAGTAACCAATTGAATAGACAATGGGGAATGATCCGATAATGGGGAATGATCCGATATCCCCCGAGAATGATATCGGACCTCCAGGATATGGGGAACATCCTGGGCCGAACCCACACAAAGGTCAATGCGGGATAGGGAGCCATGGGTTTTGGAAAAGCAGGAGAATTGATGGGTAGTGGGGTTCCGGTGGCGCCAGACATCCAGCAAACCCACCTGCAAGAAAAATTGGCTGAGAATGGTGCCCCTACCAGGAAGGAAGGAGAGGGGCGGGGGATGCCTGTCGAGGCTCCGATCCAGGGGACAGTTGAAGTCTCCCATAAGGAGAACCGGGAGGTCAGGCTTGCCAGCTACGAAGGACAACAGCAACTGTAGAACTTCCCTAGAAAAAGGAGGAGGGATGTAAACACAAGTCTCCCATAAGGAGAACCGGGAGGTCAGGCTTGCCAGCTACGAAGGAAAACAGCAACTGTAGAACTTCCCTAGAAAAAGGAGGAGGGATGTAAATAAATGCTATAATCAAAGTCAAAGTATGCAATTTGCAGTGCAAAAAAAATATACAAACCACTAGGGTCTACTAAGGAGTCCGGTTCCAGGTAGGCAATGGCCTTGTGAATAAAAATTCTCACCCCATGAGAGTACACGGAATGAGTAAAGTGGTAAGCCACCCCTATCCAGGGGTAATGAAAGGAGGACAGTGTGTCATGGTGAAATTTCTTAAGACAGGTGGTGATCATGGTCCTCTTCAGGGGGTTGCTCACCCCTCGAACATTCCACGAGATCAAAGTTGTCCCTGCCATGGAGACAAAGGGTATGCATCAGCAAAAACAGGACCAAGAGGAGAGGGCCAGCTAGATGGAGATATCCGCAGCAAAAGTCCAGGTGGGAAGAGTGTGAATGGAGATGTCAGCCGGTTCTTCTGAAAGCTAGATTGGGGCAAATGGATAGACAACTTGCGCAACTGTGCTGCAGGTAAGTGGAGAAACAACTGAAGGAGTAGTGGGGGCCGCCGCACACTGCAGCCCTCCTGTCCCCTGGTAGAGGGATAGGGTACACAGGAGCATGAAGTGTAGGTGCCAACAGGGCACACCGAACTGAACAAGGTAAATAGGAAGTCCGTACAGTCTATGCAGATCCTTCACGGCCGAAGCCCTAACAGAAGGTGGCATGTTGGGCACTGGACAGCAAAAGCAAAGGCAAGTCAGTATTGTACGCTTAATGTAGAATAGGTGTAACAGTCCTCAAATCAAAACACGGAACCCAGGCAGATAGCAACCGCCTCACTGTGAGAGTACCACAGGCTCAGGTGGTGAAGGATCAGTTCCGACCAGCGTCAGGCCGCCGGTGTTGAAATTCCTGTTCATGCACATCCAGCCAGTCAGCAGCATCTGTAGCCATTTCAAAGAAATGAGACTGGCCCCCCACAGTGACCCGCAGACAGGCCGGGTACAACATAGCATATTTAAGTTGAATCCACTGCAGCCGCTTTTTAACATCAATATATTTGGACCTCTTCCTTTGGACCTCCGCAGAAAAATCAGGGAAAAAGGATATGCGGTTACCATTGTATGTAATCGAGCCCCTTTCCCGCGCCAGCCTCAGGATGATTTCTCTGTCTTTATAATTGAGCAGGCGGGCTAGCATGGAGCGGCAGGGGGATCTGCCAGGAGGGAGAGGCCGAGGCGATGTACGGTGGGCCCTCTCAACTGGGAAAAGGGGTGTAAAGGCATCCTTCCCAAAAGGATCTTGCAGCCATTGTTCCGTAAAGGCAGTGGGATCTCTGCCCTCAAGTTTTTCAGGAAGTCCCACTATGCAAACAGTATTGCGGTGGAGCCTGTTCTCAATATAATCTGCCCTGTCAGTAACTTGAGATACTTGCTGGGCCACCGTTCTGGCATCCCTGGCCAGGGGGGGCAATTGATCTTCCAGGTCACTTATGCGTCCCTCCGCAGCTGTAGTGCGATCTCTAATTTTCTGTATATCTTGGCGCAGGAGGGACACAGTCTCTCTCAAACTGCCAAAATGTTCCTTAAGATCATCCACAGACGCTGTGCACTTATTTACGGCATGTAATATCTCCCCCAGAGTAGGCTGCAGGGCCGGCGCCAGCAATAGGCAGGTTAGGCGGCTGCCTAGAGCGCCAGGGTAGGGAGGGCGGCAAAATCATTTTTTTCCAACAGTGGCATGGCGTGGTGTGGCAGTCTCCCGCGACTTGCGGGAGTCTCCCGCCTTTGGCCGGCGGCTTGCAGACACGCGCAAGTAGCGTGTAATCTCCCGGCTGCCGCGGGAGTCTTATGATATCTGCCGGAGGGGAGACTGAAGGCGATGGAGCCGAATGCTGTAGCCGGAGGATGACGTCAGCACTGTGAGCCGACTGACACTCCGATGCTATGGGACTGCTTGTCCAAGCACCACACAGTGCCTTCAGTAGCGGTGTGCGCCCCGTCCCACTGCCATACCAATACCATCGGAGTGTCGGTCGGCTCACAGCGATGACGTCATCCTTCGGCTGGACATATTCAATGGAGCTCTTGTGGAGTTCAGTCCCGAAGAGGCGCGCAGAAGCATCCGTGGAGTCCCAAAGCCTGGACTCGGTCCCCTCCAACCTCCTCTCTGCTCCAGCAACAGCAGTAAGGCCCGGAAGGACAAGGACAAACGGGAGGCACAAGCTGTCAGGGAGCTGCTGGAAGGAGCAGCCGAGCACCTTCAGTATCAACAAGGTATTGAGCATCATACACTGAAACAGACCTAACTGCGCATACAGACTGGGATGAGGGGGCAGAGGAGGGACTGTGGTTAGGGACAGGGTTTGAGGTCTCTCTCTCTCATCTTCCCACCCTCTCTGTCACCCCCACAATCTTTGTCAGCCCCCCCATCTCTGTCAACATCCTTTCTCTCAGCCCCTCTCTCTATCCACCACCCTCCATCTGTGCCCCCCAGTGTCTCTCTCAGCCGCCCTCTCTGTCATCCACCCTCTCTCTCAGTCCCACCCTCTGTCCACCACCCTCTCTCTAAACCCCTCTGTCTCTCTCTCTCTAGGCCTCCCCCTCTGTCCACCACTCTTTCTCTGATCCCCCTGTCTCTCTCTCTCAGCCCCCCTCTGTGTCCTCCAACCTCTCTCTGAGGCCCCTCTCTCTCAACCCCCCTTTCTGTCTGCCACCCTTTCTCTGAGCCCCCTGTCTCTCTCTCTCAGCCCCCCTCTGTGTCCGCCACCCTCTCTCTGAGGCCCCTCTCTCTCAACCTCCCTTTATGTCCGCCACCCTTTCTCTGTGCCCCCCTGTATTTCTCTCAGCCCCCCTCTCTTTCTGCCACCCTCTCTCTGAGGCCCCCTATGTCTCTCTCAGCTCCCCTCTCCATCCACCACCCTCTCTATGAGCCCCCCCCCTCTCTCAGCCCCATCCTCTGTTCACCCCTCTCTCTCAACCCCCCTCTCTGTCTGCTACCCTCTCTCTGAGCCCCTCTGTCTCTCCCAGCCCCCCTCTGTCTGCCACCCTCTCTCTGAGGCCCCCTGTGTCTCAGCCACCCTCTCCATCCGCCACCCTATCTCTGAGCCCCCTTCTCTCTCAGCCCCACCCTCTGTTCATCACCCTCCCTCTGTGCCCCCCTCTCTCTGTCTCCCTCTCTCTCAGTCCCCCCTTCTCTCTCATGCCCTTTATTTAAACACAGCCCCCCTCTCTCTCAGTCCCCCCTTCTCTCTCAGTCCCCCCTTCTCTCTCATGCCCTTTATTTAAACACAGCCCACCTCTCTGTCAGTCACCCCTCTCTGTTAGCCACCCTTCTCTCTCAGCCACTCTCTCTCCAGTAGAGATGTAGTGCTCTTCAGTGTGTAGAGAGGTATCTAGAGGTGTAATCAGGGTAGGGGTATCTAGGGAGATGTAATCAGGGTGGGGTGGGTAATCTAGGGGTGTGATCAGAGTGGGGGGTATCTGGGGGTGTAACCAGGGTAGGGGTATCTGGGAAGGTGTGATCAAAGTGGGAGTATCTGGGGGGGGAGGTGATCTGTGAGTTTGCTTATGGGGGGGAACCCAGCCATTGGAAGTTTAGTTGACCTCAGCTGCAGTGAGGGGAACTGAGGAATGCATAACCCCACCCCCTCATTACACATTGCCATTTGGTGGAAGTTCAGCACAGCTCCATTTTCAATGGTATGTGACCTCCTTCACATCGCGCCCCATCACATTACAGCTGCGATGTGAAGGAGCTATCAGCTTGGTTTCAGACAGGGAGTAGCAAGAGGATGGTGTGGATGGGTTGGGGGGGAGGGGGAATCTTCGCCTATGTAGTCAAAAATCCTTGCAATGGCCCTGTCATACTATGCCTCCTTTTCTTCATGCCTTGTTTCCTTCTTATTATAAATATACTGGTTTTCATATACATATACATGTGAAACTGGTCTACTGCTTTTCTGGGGAGAAGGGGGAGGGCAAAGGAGGTGGAGTCAGGGGCGGAGCCACAATGGGGCGGCAAAATGAGGTTTCGCCTACGGTGTCAAAAATCCTTGCACCGGCCCTGGTAGGCTGCACCTCCTCGTCCACAGGCATGTCAAAATTATCAGGGGAGGAAGCATGAGAGGCATCCAGTGGCACTGTGTCATCCAGGAAAGCAGGCTCCACCGGCCCAGGTAGGCCGGAGTCTGGGGCACTATGCTGGGAGCTGTGCAGGGGAGGGTTGCTGGTGCTAGGCAGTCTCTGAGTATAATAAAGCATGTCCCTGGGGGGATCTTTGGTGGATGGCTTTGGCCCCTTCAGTGACTTACCCCGGGTGTCCTTAGGAGTGCCCATGCCTCGTGCGGAACGCTGAGGCAGGGGGGCACGGGTGCCATCTTGGGAGGCCGCGGCTGAAGAGGCGTCTTTATTCCCCTTCCTGGTCATCATGGGGCAAACCGGAGGGCGATTGTAAGTGCAGGCACTGCAGGGGGGCTCGAGGCAGTAGCGGTGGTCGGTACCGAGTAAGGTAAGAGGTGAGAAAAGGATCAATTGAGGAGATACAGCGGGAACTCTGTGAAGTGCGACTACTCACATGCCGGTGCAGGCCACGCCCCCACTGTAGAGTGTTTTTGATCTGGCCAACTTGTGAAGGGTGTTTTCTGCACCAGGGAAAATATTCTTCAGTCATCCACCACAGTTGTTTTCCGGGGTCTTTTGGTGTTGCTGAGCTCACCGATGCGTTCTTTCTTTTTAACTGCTTGCCGACCGCCCACAGTATATTTACTGCGGCAGTCAGCCCCTCACAGGCAAAGCGACGTAGGACTATGTCGCTAGCCTGCGAGGCTCTAGGGGGCGAGCACTATGCTATGTAGGATCATATGTCTCTGTTGTTACACCACTAGCCACGCCCCTTTACAGTTAGAAGCACGCCCCAAGGGACACACTTAACCCCTGGATGTCTAATAAAGTTAACCCCTTCCCTGCCAGTGTAATTTTTACTGTAACAGTGCATATGTATAGCACTGATTACTGTAGTAATGTCACTGGTACCCCCAAAAGTGTCAAAAATGTCAGTCAAGGGTCCGATCTGTCCGCGGCAATGTCACAGTCCCGCAAAAAAAAAAAAATCGCAGATCGCCGCCATTACTCGTTAAAAAAAAAAAACAACAGAAATTACAAAAATCTTTCCCTTAGTTAGTAAACACAATAACTTTTGCGCAAACCAATCAAAATACGCTTATTGCGATTTTTTTTTTTTTTTACCAAACATAGGTAGCAGAAAACAAATTGGCCTAAAATGTTAAAAAAATTTAGATTTTTACATTTTTTTGGGGAATTTCATATAAAAAATGTGAAAAATATTGTTATTTTTGCAAAAAATACGCTCTTTTTTTGTTTATAGCGCAAAAAGTAAACATCGCACAGGTGATCAAATACCACCAAAAGAAAGCTCTGTTTGTGGGAAAAAAAGGACGTCCATTTCATTTGGGTACAGCATCGCACGACCGCGCAATTGTCCGTTAAAGTCACGCAGTGCCGAATCACAAAATAGGGCCTGGTCAGGAATGGGGTAAAATCTTCCGGGGCTTAAGTGGTTAAGGATATTCCAAACAGCAAAAACATTAGGTGTGGCCAAATCAACTATCTCTCTGATGGGTTTGTTTTGTTTTTTTCAGCCTAATGATGGCTTACTTCACTGATAGTGACAGCTCTTTGGATTTACAATCTGTTGCTGTCAACTCTCAATATGAGTTCCAAATAGCACACTTGAAATGAACTCTGGACCTTTTATCTGCTCCTTGTAAATGGGATAATGAGGGAATAACACACACCTGACCATGGAACAGCTGAGCAGCCAATTGTCCAATTACCTTTGGTCCCTTAAAAAGTGGGAGGCACATATACAAACTGTTATAATTCCTACACCGTTCACCTGATTTGGATGTAAATACCCTCAAATTAAAGCTGAAAGTCTGCAGTTAAAGCACATCTTTTTTTTTTTCATTTCAAATCCATTGTGGTGGTGTATAGAGCAAAAAATATTAGAATTGTGTCGATGTCCCAATATTTATGGACCTGACTATATATATATATATATATATATATATACATATACATATACAGTGCCATGCGAAAGTATTCGGCCCCCTTGAACTTTGCGACCTTTTGCCACATCTGAGGCTTCAAACATAAAGATATAAAACTGTAATTTTTTGTGAAGAATCAACAACAAGTGGGACACAATCATGAAGTGGAACGAAATTTATTGGATATTTCAAACTTTGTTAACAAATAAAAAACTGAAAAATTGGGCGTGCAAAATTATTCAGCTCCTTTACTTTCAGTGCAGCAAACTCTCTCCAGAAGTTCAGTGAGGATCTCTGAATGATCCAATGTTGACCTAAATGACTAATGATGATAAATAGAATCCACCTGTGTGTAATCAAGTCTCCATATAAATTCACCTGCACTGTGATAGTCTCAGAGGTCCGTTTAAAGCGCAGAGAGCATCATGAAGAACAAGGAACACACCAGGCAGGTCCGAGATACTGTTGTGGAGAAGTTTAAAGCCGGATTTGGATACAAAAAGATTTCCCAAGCTTTAAACATCCCAAGCAGCACTGTGCAAGTGATAATATTGAAATGGAAGGAGTATCAGACCACTGCAAATCTATGAAGACCTGGCCGTCCCTCTAAACTTTCAGCTCATACAAGGAGAAGACTGATCAGAGATGCAGCCAAGAGGCCCATGATCACTCTGGATGAACTGCAGAGATCTACAGCTGAGGTGGGAGACTCTGTCCATAGGACAACAATCAGTCGTATACTGCACAAATCTGGCCTTTATGGAAGCGTGGCAAGAAGAAAGCCATTTCTTAAAGATATCCATAAAAAATGTCGTTTAAAGTTTGCCACAAGCCACCTGGGAGACACACCAAACATGTGGAAGAAGGTGCTCTGGTCAGATGAAACCAAAATCAAACTTTTTGACAACAATGCAAAACGTTATGTTTGGCGTAAAAGCAACACAGCTCATCACCCTGAACACACCATCCCCACTGTCAAACATGGTGGTGGCAGCATCATGGTTTGGGCCTGCTTTTCTTCAGCAGGGACAGGGAAGATGGTTAAAATTGATGGGAAGATGGATGGAGCCAAATACAGGACCATTCTGGAAGAAAACCTGATGGAGTCTGCAAAAGACCTGAGACTGGGACGGAGATTTGTCTTCCAACAAGACAATGATCCAAAACATAAAGCAAAATCTACAATGGAATGGTTCACAAATAAACATATCCAGGTGTTAGAATGGCCAAGTCAAAGTCCAGACCTGAATCCAATCGAGAATCTGTGGAAAGAACTGAAAACTGCTGTTCACAAACGCTCTCCATCCAACCTCACTGAGCTCGAGCTGTTTTGCAAGGAGGAATGGGCAAAAATGTCAGTCTCTCGATGTGCAAAACTGATAGAGACTTACCCCAAGCGACTTACAGCTGTAATCGCAGCAAAAGGTGGCGCTACAAAGTATTAACTTAAGGGGGCTGAATAATTTTGCACGCCCAATTTTTCAGATTTTTATTTGTTAAAAAAGTTTGAAATATCCAATAAATTTTGTTCCACTTCATGATTGTGTCCCACTTGTTGTTGATTCTTCACAAAAAAATTACAGTTTTATATCTTTATGTTTGAAGCCTGAAATGTGGCAAAAGGTCGCAAAGTTCAAGGGGGCCGAATACTTTCGCAAGGCACTGTATGTGGAACACTTCAAGCACTTTTTCTCAGCACTTTAGTTCTACTTTAAGTGGACTATCAATTTTGGACTGCACCTTATCCAGCACTTTTGTACTTTTTTGCACCATGAATTTATTATGAATGCACTATAATTTATTTGTGCACTTTATTAATAATTATTTATTTAGCACTATTGTATCTATTGTATGAACTGGATAGTTATATTGTAGATTTGAGCACTGGTACACTTTATTATCATCATTGTGAATATTTATGCCTGATAGCGTTGTTTTATATTGTCTTACGACTTTGCTCTTGTCCCCCCCTTGATCAGGGTAGTGAGAGAAGCCTTAAACTGGGAGGATCCAGCGGTATCTCCTCCAAAACAGAGAAAATATTTCAGAAAACTGAATAAGGAGCGCCTGAATTTTATCTTTCTGGGAGAGTTGGGCGTAGTCATTATGGATGAATGGAGTAGGGTGGAAAGAAAGAACTCCATGCTCTCAAAAATGACTAAACTGTATCCCTTTAAAGGAGGAAGAAGTGAAACACCTGGAGTCTTCTCCCTTGGTGGATGCAGCTGTGATGAGACTGGTCAAGCATGTGACCCTCCCATTAGAAGATACAGTCTCATTTAAGGACCCTTTGGATAGGCGGATGGACTCTGACCTCAAACAAATCTATCTGCAGGCTTGCATGGCCTGTAAGCCGGATTTAGCCCTGGCCGCAATGTCTAAAGCTATGGAGTTATGGGCTGACTGCATGGACGAAACCCTCAGGAGTGTCTCAGAGGAGGTCACCAGAAGTTCTCCTTTTCAGAAGCTGAAGATGGCCTCATCTTTCTTGGGGGAGGCGTCCATCGATATTATCCTTCCCCAGGATTGACGCCTTCTGAATCAGAAGAGGATACAGCCCAGGAGGCAGGCCCCAGACCGTGCCAGGGAGGCACGTACCTATAGGCCCAGTAGGGAATTCGGGCGAAACTGGAGGTCAAGACAGCCCTCCTTCCGGAAACCTTCTAAGAGTGGTCCCTCTGGTGACCGAGAAGCTACTAAGTCCTTTTGAGATAGGGCCCACCCAGACATGTCAGGTGGGGGCGTGTGTGCTGCACTTTCGACATTTCTGGGCAGCCTCAATCCAGGACTCTTGGACCGGCAAAACAATCTCTTTTGGACATACGTGGATGTTCAACAGTGTTCCCAGGTTCAAGTTCATCCCTACCTCCCTGTCCCTTTCAGCAAAGTCCCTGGTGTTTCAGGGGGCCGTCATTCCCGTTCCGGAGTACGTGCATGGACAGGGAATGTATTCCCCTCTCTTCATGGTTCAGAAAAAGAATGGCTCCTGGAGACCCATCATAGACCTTACTCACCTAAATCAGTTCATCAAGACGGAGAGGTTCAAGATGGAGACCCTTCTGTTAATCCAGCAGGCTGTCCAGCCAGGAGATTGGCTGGCGTCAATAGATCTAAAGGACGCTTATTTTCATTTTACTGTTGCAAGGGAATTTCAAAAGTACCTCCGGTTTGCCATCGGTCACTCCCACCTAAAGTTCACTTGTCTCCCCTTAGGGCTTTCCACATCGCCTTTTCATAGGTCTTGTTGGCTGTCGTAACCCTGTTGAGGGTTATAGGTATTCGGCTCCATCATTATTTGGATGACCTTCTCCTGTCTCGGGATAAGGAACAGCTAGTGGGGCATCTGGGTCAAGTTGTTTCCTCTCTCCAGGAGTTAGGGAGGCTCCTGAACTTGCGAAAGAGTCATCTGGTTCCTACACAGTCCCTTGTTTATTTCGGGGGCCCTGTGTCAACACGGCAAAAGGTTCAATTTCCCTCCCCGAGGAAAAAATCCTGGTGGTTCAAGACAGGATACTCCTTGCTCTTTCTTCTCATCTCCATGCCCAGCAGTGCCTAAGAATCATCTGAACCAGGGTCGCCACGGCCCCCATGGTAAAGTGGGCTTTGTGGTGGATGCGGCCCTTTCAGAGGGGATTTCTCCAGCAGTGGGATATATTACATCTGGATCAGTCCATCTTTCTAACCCCTTCCATGAGGGCAAGTCTTCCGTGGAGGCTTAGTCGGGAGAATCTCCTCAGCTGTCACTCCTTAGTAGTGATGAGCCGAATTCGGTTCACACCAGAACACCGCGAACAGAGGAAAAGTCTATGGTTCCTTCTCCTCCCATAGTGATCCTTCCCTTCCTCCATGTACTATAATGACCTCGCCTTTATTTATTTATTTTTTTAGTATAGGGATCACTCCTTCCATATCATAGTGATCCTTCCCTAAGGGTTGGTCACACTGCAGTGTGTTCCATGTGCATTTCCTGCATTGCAAGCAACATAGTTAGTGAGGTTGAAAAAAGACATCCGTCCATCCAGTTAAACCTATGATGTGTGTGTTTGCTGTTAACCGTACATTGTATACCCCTGTATGTTGTGGTCTTTAAGGTGCCCATCTAATAGTTTTTTGAAACTATCAATGCTCCCTGCTGATACGACTGCTTGTGGAAGAGAATTCCACATCCTTACCGCTCTAACAGTGAAGAACCCCTTACGCACTTTAAGGTTAAACCGCCTTTCCTCTAGTTTTAGTGAGTGGCCACGTGTCTTATTGTATTTCCTTTCTCTGAATAGTTTGTTCCTTATGCTAGGGTCGCCAGTACAATATTTGTACATTGATATCATATCCCCCCTCAATCCTCTCTTCTCCAGAGAGAATAAGTTCAGTGCTTGTAGCCTTTCCTCATAGCTGATGTCCTCCATTCCCCTAATTATTTTTGTTGCCCTTCTCTGGACTCTTTCCAGTTCCAGCACATCCTTCCTGAGGACCGGTGCCCAGAACTGGACAGCATACTCCAGATGTGGCCAGACCAGAGTCTTGTAGAGCGGGAGAATAATCTTTATTTCTGGAGTGAATCCCCTTTTTTATGCATCCCAGTATTCTGTTGGCTTTGCTTGCAGCGGCTTGGCATTGCATGCCACTGCCAAGCCTGTTGTCTACCAGTACCCCCAGGTCCTTTTCCATCCTAGACTCACCCAGAGGTTCCCCCCCTAGTGAGTAGCTTGCTTTCTGGTTTCTGGCACCCAGGTGCATTACTTTACATTCTTCAACATTAAACCTCATCTGCCATGTAGTTGCCCACCCCATAATTTTGTTCAGGTCCGCTTGTAAGGTTTCCACATTCTGCATAGAAGATATTGGCATGCCTAGTTTAGTATCATCCGCAAATACTGAGATTGTACTAGATATCCCCTCCTCTAGATCATTTATGAATGAATTAAACGGGATTGGTCCCAGGACAGAACCCTGGGGGACCCCACTTTCCACACCCGCCCAATCCGAGTACTCCCCATTAATCACCACCCTCTGGACTCTCCACTGGAGCCAGTTCTCTATCCAGGTACTCACCTTATGGTCCATACCTACCTTCCTTAGTTTGTACAGTAAGCGTTTGTGGGGAACGGTGTCAAAGGCCTTTGCGAAGTCCAGGTACACCACATCCACAGGCTTACCTTTATCTAGGTGGCAGCTCACTTCATGGTAGAAGGTTAATAGATTGGTTTGGGAACGATTTTTCAGGAATCCATGCTGATTACTACTAATAATACCATTTTCATTACTAAAGTCTTGTATGTGGTCCCTTAACATCCCCTCCAAAATCTTGCAGACTACAGATGTTAGGCTGACCGGCCTATAGTTACCCGGGATATATCTCGGCTCCTTTTTAAATATTGGTACCACGTTGGCTTTTTTCAATCAGCTGGCACCATACCCGTCTGTAAACTATCCTTAAAGATCAAGAATAATGGTCTGGCAATCACCTGGCTGAGCTCTTTAAGAACCCTCGGGTGCAAGCCATCCGGTCCCGGTGATTTATTTATGTTAAGTTTCTCTAGTTTAGTTCTAAGTCTATCTTCTGTTAGCCATGGCGGCACTTCCTGAGGTGTGTTGTTTAGTTTGGCCTTACAAGCTGGGTTAGTGTAGCCCCCCTGATTCTTTTGTGAAGACTGAAGAGAAGAAATTATTTAACACTTCCGCCTTTTCTCTGTCCTCAGTGACCATATTTCCTTAGTCATCTTTTATGGGGCCAATGTGTTCTGGCCTCGCTTTCTTACTGTTTATATACTTAAAGAATTTATTGGGGTTCTTTTTACTCTCCTCCGCTATATGTCTCTCGTGTTCTATTTTAGCCGCCCTGATTTCGTCTTTACATTTCTTATTACACTCTTTGTAGTGCTTAAATGCTGCCAATGACCCCTCAGTTTTGTATTTTTTGGAAGGCCTTTTCTTTAGCTCTAATATACATTTTTATGTTGGAGTTTAGCCACCCAGGGTTTAGTTTTGCTTATTTCAATTTATTTCCCGTTGGAAGCACTGGTCAATCCCCTTGTTAAGTATGCTCTTGAAGCACTCCCATTTTTCCTCCCTGTTCTTTGTTCCCAGAGTTCTATCCCATTTGATATTTTCTAGCAGCGAGCGCAGTTTTGGGAAATTGGCTCTTTTGAAATTCAGCGTCCTTATATTACCCTTGTGTTTCCTATTACTGTAATTAATACTGAAACGTATTGACCTATGGTCACTGTTTCCCAAGTTGCCCAGTATTTCTATATCCGTGAGCAGGTCTGTATTGTTGGTAATCAGTAGGTCAAGTACCGCATTGTTTCTCGTCGGTGCATTCACCATCTGACCCATGAGATTGTCCTGCAAAACATTTAGGAACTGCCGAGCCTTGGCTGAATGCGCGGTTCCTTCTGCCCAGTCTATATCAGGATAATTAAAGTCCCCCATTATAATGACATTTCCCATCCTTGCTGCCAATCCTATCTGTAAAATGAGGTCCGCCTCCCCCTCCTCCCTCTGGTTGGGGGGCCTATAGCATACGCCCAATATTACCTTCCCCACTGTGCCTTCCCTTTGAAGCTCTACCCATAGGGATTCTGCCTCGTCCTTAACTCCATTATTAATATCATCCCTCATATTTATCTGTATACTGTTCTTAATATACAGACATACCCCTCCCCCTTTTTTTTAACCTTCTCTATCTCTGCGATAAAGGGAATACCCCAGAATGGTCGCCATCCAGTCATGAGAGCTGTCAAACCAAGTCTCTGTTATCCCCACAAAATCTAAGTCCTCCTCTCAAACATCAGTAGCTCCAGCTCTCCCATCTTGTTGGCCAGGCTTCTGGCATTGGTATACAAACCTCTTAATTTTGACCGGTTACATATATCCTCATTTGATGTTTTTAGGCTGCTCTCTTGATTTTTCCCCATACCCACCCTGGGTATAGGAGCTCCGAACACCCTACCGCTAATGCCCCCATTTCTGCCCTCTGAATCTTGCTTTCCACTGGCTAATTCTACATCTGTACCCTCCCCCCCAATCACCTAGTTTAAAAGCCCCTCTAACTTTTTGGCCATCCTCGCACCCTCCCCATTTAGGTGCAATCCGTCCCTACCAAAGAGAAGTCGGCCCAGTTCTCCAGGAACCCGAAACCCTCCTTACTACACCAGCTCCTCAGCCACTTGTTAACTTCCCTAATCTCCCGCTGCCTCTCTGGTGTGGCTCAAGGTACAGGTAGTATTTCTGAAAATACAACCTTGGAGGTCCTTCTACTCAACTTAGCTCCTAAGTCCCTGAAATCATTTAGGACTCTCCATCTTCCTCTGCCTATGTCATTGGTACCCATGTGTACCATGACAGCTGGGTCTTCCCCTGCCCTTCCCAATAATGTCCACCTGATCCGTGATGTGCCGAACCCGAGCGCCCGGCAAACAACAGACTGTTCGGCGCACACGGTCTTTGTCACAGATTACACTGTCTGTCCTAATAATTGAGTCCCCTACCACCAGCACCTGCCTTTCCTTTCCCTTTCTCCCAGCCTCACTGGAGTTCTTCCCCTGGCAGCTAGGGGCGTCGCTCTGCTCCAGCAATGCTGGTCCCTGACTGGTTTCCCCAACATCACACAATGGGGCGTATCTGTTGGGGTGCTCCAGCCCAGGATCAGCCTCCTTGCCTTGTCCCCTTCTACCCCTCCTGTCACCCCTCTACTCTGCTCTGATGCCTGCACCTCCATAACTCCACCCACCTCTGTGCAGGCCCCTGCCTGCACCTGACGGGTACGATCCTGGCTCTCCTCCGGTATGGACATTCGTCTCAGTGTTGCCAGCTGCTTCCCTAGATTCAGGACCTGAGCTTCCAGGGAAGCAACTTGCTTACATTTTGCGCATTTGTATTCGCCCTCGATCACCTGTCCGAGGAACGCATACATATCACAAGATGTACACCGAATCGCATCTTCACACCCGCCGAGCATTGTACCTACTAATCTAATGGTGATTCAGTGATTTAAGTCTATCCTATGTGGCTATTTCCTGGCTTCCTAACTACCTTCTCACCCTCTGGTACTCCGCTACCCTCACTAGACACTCAGTTGCACAACACTCACAATCGCACAGCCCGGTCAGTCGCACAACACTCACAGTAGTAATAGGTACTCCAGGCCCTCCAGTAATAATAGGTACTCACAGGCACGCAGGTACTACTCTACACCCTCAGTCAGTGTTCAATCTCAGTCACCAGTCTTACTTACCTAGTGTGTGTCCCTTTAAGCCTATCACTTGCAGTTCCTGATGGTGATTCCTCCCTCAGTCGGTCAGTCTTCCTCTCTGCACCCGCCACCCTCGGTCACTTCCCGGTCAGCCTTTGTGTCTGCTAGTTCTAGCACCGGACGCCGCTCTACTGGGGGGTATTTACACACACACACACACACGGTCTGTCACACCCGCTCCTCTCACTCGCACGCAGCCACTGATCCTTCGCTTTCTGCTCCACAGCACCAGCTGCCGGTCCCCTGACACGGATCACCACCAAGGCAACGATGTGCCTTGCTTTGGAAAGTGTCCACATTCACTTAAATGGGTCATGGTCAGGGGTCACTAGGGCCCACTGATACATAAGGGGATATAACTCCTGCTGCAGCCATGAAGCAAAGCATTGCAGCATATGTGCAGCCCCTGCAGCAAGAGGGAGTACTTGGCAAGATTGCAAAACCCTGTGGTTGGGCCAGTTTTACCACCCCTACAACCATTAGTGTGAATGAACCCTAAGGTTTATGTTGTATATTTCTGACATTTGGGGTAAGATCTCCTTCTGATGGTCCTTAGTTCAAGAAATATTGCACTGTAGACAGCAACTAGGTTCAGCTTCTGGTAAACCATCCCTCTTAAGGCACAACTTGGCCATTATTTGCTACTCTGTACTGCAGTATTTATTCTTTGGCTCCATCAGGTTCTTCATAATCCTCCATTTTAAGCTCTTTTTTCAGAATATACAAAGAAACCAGATGTATTGGAAGGATTTTTCTAAATGATCTTGATGTTTAGACATATCCTTGATACTCCAGCTTGTGGCACTGCAACCAAAGCATATTTTATAGGTACAGGGAAGCCTGTTTGTACAACCACAGCTCCTAAGCCACACCCACTCTTTGCTACAGTGCACCACATGTCTCCCTGAAAAGGTCTTTCTCAAGTTTAAAAGTTGGGAGGGGTGGAAATGATGCTTGAGGTCATGCAACCACAATGCTATCAAGGATATCTAGTGGTGGAAAATAAGTACTAGAAGTTGAGAGGCGTCTTATCTTAAAGCAGAGTTCCGGCCACAAAATTGACAGTCGATTTTGGGCCATCCGCTTGCTATAGCTCACCTGAAAAAGAAATAGGGTTTTTTTTTTACTCACCTTGTAATTACAGAAAAAAAAAAAAAAAAATACTCACCTTCCTTCCACTTCCTCCCTCGGCCGCACGGCCCTGCCGTCACTTCCGCTTTGCAATTATTCCTGGGAGCTGAACGTCATCTCTCCCAGGAATCAATGCGCCTGCACCAGCCCTGACGTCAGTTCCGGTGCAGGAGCCATCATACCTTGCTAAACAGCTTCTGGGCATGCCCAGAAGCTGTGCAGGGATGATGCTGCAGACCCGGAAGTGACTGCGGGGCCGGTGCAGTGCATCGTGGGACCGAAGAGGATCGCGCTGGCTTCAAGCTGCCCACACCTGAGATGGCAGCACTGGAGAAGAAATTTTAAAGTATTGCTTCTAAAAGGCAAGTGCAACCCGGGACAGATCAGAGGCTAGCCATTGTGGAATGTACTAGCCCTGACTGTCCTGGGGTATGTTCATTTAAATTTTTTTTCTGTGGCCGGAACTCCGCTTTAAGAAGGGTTTTCAGCAAAGGTTGTTTTATTTTTTTTTAAATCCCAGTCCTTGCAATCAATCCCCTCCCTTATCACAATAATCCTTGCAATCAATCTCTCCCCAACATCACAGTCCTCCTTGCAACCCCCCCCCCCCCCCCCCCATCTTTAACAAGAGTGCCTTTCCTCCAATCTCTGCCACCCCTGCAGCCTTACCTTCAGCAGAGCAGAGGCAGTTAGCCTGCGTCTATTCTCCCAGGTCTCATGTCATGGAGGGCTGCAGCACAGGGTGGGATCTGCCAAAACTTAAGCAGGTGATTACACACTTGGTCAAAGTCTCCTGTGTCCCATTCTGCAGCTCCTCATTCCCTGCTGATAGGGTGACATCGGCAGGAGACCTGGGATAATAGACAGGCTGCTAAATGTCACTGACCGCAATTCGCCATTCACCTCCTGCCATGCAGCTGCAGCCTGATTACGAACAGGCCACTGACCAGCACCAGTGTGCAGCCCGGGGGTTGGAGACTCCTGGTTTAGGGCATTGATGGAATGAGTGCGAGCTTGCAGATGGACTAAAAGGTTGGTGGTTCTGTTTTAAGGGCATGAGAGCGGAGAAAAGAAATTGACACCATTTAGTCTGACCCTTACACTTCTTTCAGTGAGGCAGATGGATGCTATTGCCACTAGTAAAGTCCTTGAAACTGTTTTTAAAAGTCCCTTGAAAAGGTCTACCAGCAAACTTCCAATGCATTTCACTCATGGTTATGTGTAGAGATAGAACCCAATGGAGGGATAAGCCAGGAAGCCTCTAGTGCACAGTTCTCAAAATGGTGGCCTTCCACCTGTTACAGAACTACAAATTACCACGAGCCATTGCAAGGCAGACAGTTATAACAAGCATGACTCCCATAGGCAGAGGCATAATGGGACTTATACTGGTGGCCCTCCAGCTGTTGCCGAAATAAGTCCCCTGCTCTAGTGAAACGCTACCGCTGAAAATTTTGACCAACTATAAACTTGCAAAGTGAAGCGTTTGGTTAATGGCAGCAAAGGCCAGACAGTGAGGGTTATTAACTAAAACTGGAAAGTGAAAATATGGTGCAACTCTGCATAGCATTCAGCTTCTAGGTTTTATGGTCAAAGCTTAACTGAACAAGCTGACTTTAGAAGCTGATTGGCTACCATGCACAGCTGCACCAGTTTTAGTAAATCTCCCTCAGTGTGCTGAGGTGGTGTCTTTCTAGGTGGAACAAGCCCAAAAAAACATTTCCCTCATTTTCCATAACTATTGAGGACTGGAACTAGCATGTGGAAGGGTTGTCTTCAGGTATAATGTAGCCACATAGTGTACACTAGTGCAGATATTTATCTTTTAGCAGCAGGGTTCAGTCTGGATCAGCTTCCTGCAGGGTTCCAGAGCAGCTTACCAGTGTACATTTCTCCTATAGGCAGCAGTATAATCCAACTCAAAGAGAAATTTCAAGTCCTCAAAGAGAAATTTCAAGTTCCTCAATGGACAAGAAATGTATACAAATCCGATAACAAATAAAAGCTATCTGCTGCTAGAAAAACTATGTAGGATGTGTTAAGACTACAAAACCTAAAAGATAAGTGGAACACTGCTACTCAGGGGTGTTCTAGGAAAAAGCCCAGGGACTCGTGTGTTTAAAAATGAGTAAAGCAACAAGATTGAATTTCTTCCCAGCTTGAAAGGATCAGTAAAAAAAGGACTCCTATGGACTCATTGGAGGGGAGAGGAAATTTATTGAGCATAGAGCAGTACTCTATATATAAACTAGCAACATTTCAGGGCTTTATTTTTTGCTGGATTCCTCTTCCTTTGAGAGGGTCTTGATTATTTCCTCTTTCTTGGCCTGAAGTCTTTCTTCACGGCGCTTCCTTGCCTCCTTTGTCTTGGATCTGCGAGCTTCTGCCTGGTCACTGTAGAGATAAACAGAGCAGCAAATATGAGACAAGACTGCAGAACACCTTTCTAGCTAAACAATTCTAGTTTATATTAACTAAAATAGTCAATGTGACCTGTTAAGACACGTAAAAACTGGTTAAAAAGATTCAAGCCTTGTAGTCTAGTTTTTCCCCAACCCGGAAGAATTGAATTTTTGACTTGCCATAAAATCCATTTCTCCGATGTTCAGCAGGCAGAGCTCCTGATCTTAACCATTGGGTTATACTGCCCCCTACAGGAGTAAGGAGACTAGGCAGAAAAAAGCCTGGCTACACCTATGGGCAATCCCAAGGGGGTATACTCCCTCTCTCTGCTATAGGTACTCCGTTTTGTTACAAGCAGTGTCAGAAGAACTATAACTCCACAGAGGGGTGGGTGCTGTGTCTGTCAAACATCAGAAGTCAAAAATCCCATTTTCCCTTTCGTTCATAGACAAACAGCTCCTGATCCATTGGGACGTCCCAAAGCAGTGTTAAACATGGGGGGGGGGGGGGGGGGGGAGAACAGCAAAAAAACATTTCCCAACCAGGTAAACTGGAGCTCACCTGGAAAGAAAAAAATTAAAAAATACACCCTCAAAAAGGACCAGGACCTCTAAACAGCAGCCAGCAAAACCTTGCAGCCAAAGGAAGCATCCACAGATGCCAACACATCCACTTTATAGAACTTTGTACAAGTGCACCAACGACCAGGTGGCCGCCTTGCAAACCTGCGTCACTGACGCCTGATGACTGAAGGCCCCAGAGTAAACTGAGCGCCCTAGTAGAGGGAGCAACAGACTGCACTGGAGTGGACAAGTACCTAATTCCCTGAAGGAAAGTATGCACCAAGGAGTGTGGACAAGGCCTGTTGAAAGAAGACCGCTAAGGCAAACACTTGACCCTTAATAGTACTCAAGGCCAGTTTCTGCTCAACCCCTCGTTGAAGGTCAAGATCTGAGCCACTGAAAAAAAGAGCGAGAATGAGCCCCAAGAGACTCAACACCACACAACATGTCTTCCACGTATGATGGTAGTTCTTCCTAGAAGTAGATTTCCTAGCTTTTAATAGCGTTGGAATCACCGACTCAGACAATCCTCTATCCCATCAGCACCTGGCATTCCAACAGCCAAGCAGTCCAAGCCAGCAACTAAAGCAGGCTGGAAGATTGGTCCTTGGGACAGAAAATCCTCTGAGAGGAAGCTTCCAAGAACGCCAGTGACCAGCCGCACCAGATCGGCATACCAAGCCCAGCGAGGCCAGTCTGGGGCCACCAAGATAACCAGAATCTCTTCTGCCTCTATCCTGCGTAGAAGTCTTGGCAGAAGCTTGAGAGGGAAGGCATAAAGCAGACGATACTGACCCCACGGGGCCACTAGCGCATCCGTAGCGTCCGACAGAGGATCACATGACCGCAACAAAAACCTCTGCACCTTTCTGTTGAGCCAACAGGTCCACCTCGGGGATGCCCCACCAGAAACACAACTGATGAAACGCCTCCGGACTCCCCTTGGTCCAATGCCGACTGAGGTAATCCGCCTGCCAGTTTTCCACCCTGGGAATGTGTATGGCAGAGAGGGCTGGAACGAACCATTCTGCCCACCTTAGAATGCCGGCTACTTCCAGAGCCACCAGGCACTTGTGCCCCCCTGGTGATTGACATAAGCCACGGCACACTGGACATCCCCGAAGACGATATTTCCAATGTTCCAGGCACAGTCTGATCACTCAGAGTACCAAGACATTGTTTGGTAGTCTGGACTCTTCCAGTGTCCAGACCTCCTGAGCAGAAATTTTGTCAAGGACAGCTCCCCAGCTGAACAGGCTAGCATCCGTGGTGACCACTGTCCAATACAAGAGGAAGGATTTGCCAAGCCGAAGCCACCATATCACTATAGCCATAGCACTGCTCACTGTAGTAATGTCACTGGTCCCCCCCCCAAAAGGGTAAAAAACAGGTGTCTGATCTGTCTGCTGCAATAAAAAAAAAAAAAAAAAAACCACACAGATCGCCATTACTGGTAAAAAAAAATAAAATGACAAATCTTTCCCCTGCGCAAATCAATCAAAATATGCTTATTGCGATTTGTTTTTACCAAACAATGTAGCCGAATACAAATGGGCCTAAAAAGATGAAAAATTTAGATTTTTACTTTTGGGGAATGTTATATAGCAGAATGTAAAATATTGGTTTTCAGAACTGTCACTGATAATAGCGCAAAAAAAAAAAAGTAATCAATACCACCAAAAGAAAGCTCCATTTGTGGGGAAAAAAAAGAATTTTATATGTCGCACGACCGCGCAATTGGGGGCAAATTCTTCTGGTCCAGAGCTGGTTAAAAACCCTGTTTGGTTTCTTGTAATGGGTATCCCATTAGGGAAATTTCTCTTCACTTACTGTCCCAAAGCCAAAATAAAAAAATTCTTTCAAAGTGAGTGAAATACCTAGTCGTCACTAGAATTATTGTCCCCATTGGCAGATTTCTGCTCGTTAGCTTGGCACAAGCACCATTTTCACAGAACGTCTTGCATTTTTCCTTTAATAAATGCAAGGTGTTCCAACTAGACAAGGTGAAGAGACCATGTGGTGACATCAAACAATGCAGGACACAAAAAAAAAAAAAAAAAAGCCGGTTCACACTGCTGAGACCTCCAAGTCGCCTCATAAGGGGCGACTTCTAGCACGACTTTTGAATTTTTTTACGCAACATATGATAGACTTTGTATTTGGCCAATCAGAATATGATGCGTTGTGACCCAATTTCCCTTTCCTGTTTTTTTTGCTGGCATTTATCGGCTCTGTAGCATGTCCAGAACCCCCAAAAAATATCATTTTTCTTATAAATTATTAATATCGCAGTGTGGCGGCTTCTCTACACCTTGCATTTTTTTGCTGGCATTTATCGGGCGTCTTTGGAGGCAGGCATGTCTTTTTTAGATTTAGTGTCTGGAGGGGTATAAAAAGTGTCCCTGTGAAGTTTCAGCTCTGTAGCATGTCCAGAACCCAAAAAAAATGTATTATATAATTTTTCTTATAATTAATACAGCAGTGTGGCGGCTTCTCTACATCTTGCATTTTTTTTTGCTGGCATTTATTGGGCATTTTTTGGGCGTCTTTTGGAGTCATGCCTGCCTCCAAAGACGCCCAAAAATGCCTGATAAATGCAAGGTGTAGAGAAGCCGCCACACTGCTGTATTAATTATTAAAAGAAAATTTATTTTTTTGGGCTCTGGACATGGTACAGAGCTGAAACTTCACAGGGACACTTTTTAGACCCCCCAGACACCAAATCCAAAAAAAGTAATGCCTGCCTCCAAAAATGCCCGATAAATGCAGGCAAGAAAAATGCTCTTTTTTTCTTGTTCAGGACCATTTTTATGGAAAGTCGGATCACAAGTCGCTTCAATTAAGACAAGGAGGCGACTCCCATTGAAGTATATGGGACAGGTCGGATCACAAGTCGCCTCAAAGTAGTACAGGACCCTTTTCTGAAGTTGGAGCGACTTCAGTAGTGCCAATTAAGACAGCACTGATTAACATTGCTTTTGTTATGTCAAGCAACTTGGGGTGACTTGAGGGCACACAAGTCGCGCTAGTGTGAATGGGCTCTTACCTGGAATTCAGCTTTAACCACTTGGCTTCAGCAACATGTAAAAAAGCGTGCCCTTTTTTGGAGGCGAGTGCCAACAACCCTGCCAGGTAACTGCTGTGTCCTCACTAGGGAGGTTCCTTTTTAATTTCCTCTTACTACCTTTGAATTGACAGGTACCTTATCCAAAATAAAAACTATTTTAGAAATATACAGTCTCTTGAATAACACCCTGTTATGAGAAAATCTATATTCCATTTTAGAATGACCAGCAGAAACTCCTGCATTCTCTACTTCCTTGTCCACAGTCCGTGCAGGCTGCCCAGGCAGATTGATACCAATCAGCATGGCTCCTGATCATGTCGGCTGAAGTCAATAGGCAAGTATTGAACTAGTCAAAATGCAGTGTGCAGGCAAAGGGAACGAAGCCTACAAGCAGAGCGGACATCAAGTGCACATAGGCCAGGTACTTACGCCAACAGCTTCTTGCGAGCCTTGTCTGCCTTCAGTTTGTGGATGTGCTCCATGAGAATACGCTTGTTCTTAAACACATTACCCTTGACTTTCAGGTACAGGCTGTGGTACCTAATAGAAGAAAAACAAACTATAAGCATCTGAAACAAGGTAATGCCTCAACCATGTTAAGACTTCATGTACATACACTAATGCACCCAGGTATTTTAAAAGTCAGCTTTTATCATTTCATACAGACTCTCTGCAGTATTAACATTTGCAAAAGTCTTTTAATCAGATTACTTGATATTGTTTTACTGAAGTGATGAATAACCTCCTTTGGCAGCCACCTATGCAGCAATTCACTGGCATTACCACCATCCCCCCATTGCAAATGCAATGTTTACTTTTTTTTTTCCTTCTGCCTGGATCTCTTATAAAGTGATTTGGGTAGCCAACTGCTCCCAAATTACTTTTTACATGCTGAGCAAGGTGCTACCCCTCCTGCCTTACCGTGTGTCAAGCTCCCTAGTCACTTCTGGGTTCCAAGATCGAATGGCAGGGGGAACCGCAAATTGCTAGGTTCTTGACCAGACCCAGATACCGCAGAAAGTTTAGGGTTCTTTAAAGTGTGAACGAATAATTGCATCAATGCAGGTTTTTTTTTTTTTTATCAAAAAACTATTTAGAAAAATTTGAAAACGTTTTGCAGTGTACAGTAAAAGCCAGTTGCAATGTAATGAACATACCATACAAATGGCCCTACTGTACATCAGAGAAAAGCGCTGAAAACAACCACGTGCGCAAAATCACATACATGTACGTGATTTTGTGCATGGGATTTCGGGGGCTGAGACCTGCTGTTTTGTCAGGGAGGGAAAAGATCTTTTGTTTCAGCTTCTCTTTTCCTCCAGTGCATCCACTCCACCCCCCCCCCCCCCAACCGTTAGAAAGCACACTTAACTCCTTGATCACCCCCCAGGGTTATCCCCCTCCATGCCAGTGTCATTTATACAGTATCAGTGCATTTTAGCCAATCAGGAGAGGGGGTGGGGCCAAACAGCAGCTCTGTGTCTGAATGGATGCATGGAGCTGCAGCTTGGCTGCCCCCATAGCAGCTGCTTGCTGTGGGGGCACTCGACAGGAGGGAGGATCCGGGCTGCTCTGTGCAAAAACAACTGCACAGAGGTGGGAAGTATAATGTAATTTTTAAAATATGAGACTTTACAATCCCTTAACTGACAGAGGGCCCGACAACCCAAGGGAAGAAAGAATATGGGAAAAATCCATACCCAGCCAACTTAAAGGTTTTGGGAATTTCAGAAACTCGAAATGTGGCTAGGATTCAAGTAGAGCTGACAAACCAAGAGTAAATGGGGTTGTAGTCACTAAGGGCCTCCCCAACTAGCATTAGGGAAAAAAGGGGACTACTATATAAACTTAGCAGCATGGGTTAACTACTTTAATTTGGGACATGGACCCAGGAATCATTGATTGAAAGACCACAGATAGGGGCTTGGATATCAGATATACACCAAATTGCATAAGGTAAATACTTTGCCAAAAATGGCAATATCGAGCAGCACCGCCATCAAATGTGTAGGTATAAGCCCTCTTCCTCTGTGCACCTCCAACATACATTGGGGATCGGATTAAAATGCAATGCAAATCTACTGGGGTCCTATAACAGGACACGATCTTATAGGTCTTTTAAAAACACGACATTAAGTTTGTGCCCAAGGATTCAACATTTCCTCCATTTGCAGAAAGTGGGGTGAGAAGGCCAGGGCTCGACAAACCTCGGGCACCAGGTCGCACTGGCAACTAAAATTAGTGGCCTGCTGCCTAGGTTACACTGCCGAGGGGGTCTTGTTGCCAGACATCCCAGCATGCGGGCTGGAGCTTGACACCTGCAAGTGCTACACCCGCATGCGGGAAGCTCCTGCTCCTCGCAGGAGACTTGGGATGTCAGGAGACAGAACGGTGTCTGTCAGCTGTGACAGAACAGAACCAATGCTTCCTGTGTAGTTCTGGCTCCATCCTGTCACAGACAGACAGAGTAATATCAAATGCAGTCTGCCTGTGACAGGAGAGCTACAGGAAGCATGGGCTCTGTATGGTTCCTCCGTATGGTTCCTCCAGCACCGCTCAGTGATCTTTGCCAGCATTTCCCGTCAGCAGTAAGTCACATGTGCTAGGGGGTGCAACTAGCCCCCAGCACATAATTATAAATATCCCAGCATTTGCAGGGTTTACGACTCCTACCACCATGACCAAATCGCTGAAGTGGTCAGGGTGGTTGGAGTGTTACTTTAATATCTCTAAGAAGTAAAGACGGGTCGAATGCCAGGCAACAGCCGGTTCAATAAAAAAAAACTGTCCGCCATTGGGCCTGTGTGTATGGCAGCCAGTCTGACAGAAGCCAGCCATTCGACAAGCGTGAAAACAAAAAACTGGCTCCTAGCCATTTTAGCTGGCTCCTAGATTTCAAGCAAATTTGTGAAGCCCTGGAGAAGGCAATTCAGCTACAAAGGGGATCCACTGTGAAAGTCCTCTCTCTCTCTACATGCCATATAACTCAGAAAAGTTATGGTTAGCAATGGTATCTTGAGAAAAACTTTGCCAGCGGGGTGCAGGCAAAAGTTAAATTAGTGTCTGAGCAGTTCAATGGAGTTACTGATATAAAAAGAGTAGAGCAGAAGCTAAAGAAAGAATTGTGTTCTTTCTGATCAGAAAGTAGACAGGATTGACAAACACATCCTTAATTCAGGTGGTGTGTTGTCATGTCTGGCTAGATTTGTTTTTTTTTTCTGAGCATTTTTAGAACAGCAAAAAACAACACTACATACCATTTCCTATGGGCCCGGTTCACATCAGTTTCCTAAAATGCATTTTTTGAAAAAGGTGCAGGGCCTATTTTTGCTTCACATGCAGAACAGTGCATTCTTGGCCCCTTGTACTTAAATGGAACAGACTTAAAAATGCATGTACTCCACTTCCAGCTTCCCCGTGTACCAAAATTATTGTACTTGCGTTGCAGAAAAGAAAAAAACTTTCTATGCATTATAGGACAGGCATAACTTAGCCTCCAGCTTGTATCACACAATAGCCCATGACTTCCTGGTATATAGACAGGACATAAAAACTAAAGGCACAGGAAGTGAATTTCACCAGCTGACCTCTTTTGCGCACACCCTCCCCCCCTCCTGGAGATTGCTTCCACGTCAGTACTCGCATTCAGTAGTATTGAAAACAGGCGCATCCTTGAAAGTTTGTACAGCTCACTCACTATAACATCTGTACAATTTTTAGATCTTCCATCAATTGTGTATTGCAACGGTCTGCCCCTTTCCACCAATTAGCTTAGAGAGATCTCCTCAGGAAGCTCTGCAGTGTGTAATTTTAACTATCCACCCCCCCTTTTTTTCCCTAACCGCTCAGAGAAGCTTTATAAATTCTGCACATTCAACAGCTGAAGAGAAGACTGCAAAATGACAGGTACAACTTAAAGATTTGTTTCAGCTCTAAATTGAGGCCAGTCACTTCAACTGTGTATACGTAAGGTTTACAACAACATTATATGTCATAACTCATTACAAGCGCATCACCATGGCAACAGCAGCTCAGAGGCTAAGATGGTGACTTTCATGGCTGTTAGAATAGGACGGTGTAGTTCTGCTTTAACACCTGTGGCAAGAGGTCAATGTGTTGTCAACCTATGTAAAGCTGGTGACTCATTGCCAACCAAACCCAAAACTGGAAAGGGAAGAGAGTTGGGAATTCAGAGGCAGAGATCTTGGCTATATTTGAAAGATGGATTTACAGATAAAAAATTTCAGTCACAGGATTACTTTTAAAAATATAATTTTTTTTTAAGAAAAGGCCCTTATTAGCATTTTGAATTGAGCCCAATGTGCATCTAAAGCCCACAATTTTAGCAATATTGTGCATTTAAAAATACACTTACATGTGCCTGTCAATCTTCTTGGACTCACGGTAACGGCGGAGCAGGCGGCGAAGGATTCGCATTCTCCTCATCCAGGCCAGCTTCTCAGGCATACGTGCATTAGCAGTACCCTTTCTCTTACCTGTAGAAAAAAAAAAGACAACCCTTCCAATGAAACTGTACAGGACATTTTAGGACATACATTTGATTAGGAAAGTGCTTGTTTTCAATGCTCCACTGCGCTATTCCACCTCGATTGGAAGACTAATGGTACCACAGGGGGTTTATATTTAGATGATTGAAAGTGAACCTGACCCAGACTGGTAAATTGAAATGTTAGCCTTAGTAAGTATGTTAAATTTACAATCTACTTTTAATCCAGCCTCCAGTAATTTCATCACTGCCATTTGCAACAGGGATTACCCAATATTATTGTACATAATGGAGAACCCATCACCATGACACCATTTGGCTTTGCATTGGCTGAGCAGCCAATGAACTTTCAACAACTTTAGAATCAAGAACTTTCAATGGAATCTAAGAAATTGGGACCAGCATGTTAAGTAGCCTACCAGTGGCCTGTCTGGCTAGATATGATAACGGAATCAGCAGGGCGAGGGTGTGAACATGTAGGCACTGGTTTATAGTTGGGAGGAATAAAGCTGCACTGATGAAAGCTGTGAAAAGGGCCTGCAGACATGGGGTGAGGATGAGCACAGGCACAGTGGTAAATGAGGCAGGAAGCAGGCACAAGCACAGTGGAGTGTGGCAAAATATAGGTGTGGTAGGTTCTGAGAGAAATGAGAGGTGCAGGCAGAGGGGATGCAGAGATAATGGAGGCTGCAAGTGCAATAGGGGCTGAGATGGGGGCATGCAGGCACAATGGGTGCTACAAAGAAGGGCTGCAGGTGTGGTGTTTGGCAAGAGAAGGAGGGTGTAAACAGTGAAAGAAATATATAGTGTAGGCATGGTGGGTGCTGGTGAGAGGAGGGATGCTTGCAGGCATGATGGGCACTGAGAGAAGGGAGGTTGCAGGTGTGAGATTCTAAAAGCAGTGAGGGGTGGGGTGAGTGCAGGAGGTAAAAGTATGTGTGGGCGCTTCCATGGGGTAGAGTCCTGGATCCAACAGGTTAGGTTGATCTGCATGCACTCTGGCAGCACCTGAGAGAAGCAGCTCTGTAGAAATATGAAGAACAAGGCGCCTCTTAAGTACAATATAGACCATTTGTTTTAATCCCTCTATTCTCCAATAAATGGTCTATATTGCACTTAGAGGCACCTTCTTCTCCATGAGTGCAGATGTGCATGCTTAAAGGGGGCTGCAGAATCCATGTGAAAATAGCTGTAGGATAATTAGGTGGCAAGAGTATGATGGTTGCAGGCACATTGCTATGGCGGGTATCCCTTAAAAAAAAAAAAAAAAAAAAAAAAAAAAAACAACACACAACCCTCCTCCCCCGGCTAGCTAACCCAAATGCTGATGGAAGCGTTCCGACATTTATGTCAAACCCACCCCACTTCCTGCTCACACTGTCAGAGATGCAGCAGATGAGAACTGGCTGCATAAAAGCTTCTCTTCTGCTCACATCTAAGCCTGGAGGGGGTTACTGATGGGAAGTTGGAACTTTCCTACAATTTCGCTAGCCAAGATTGGAACAGGTGGGAAGTGGAAGGAGAACCTGCTACAAAAAGCAAAACCCCCAGTAGCAAAATGAAACTGGCCTAGTCATTCAGAGGGAAAACAAACTCTGCTGAAAATAGTAAACATCCATTATATTATTAGGACCAAACACAGATATGAAATTAACAATGTAAACATGTGGAATGGGACTTTCCAGGCACCAAGCATTCAAACAACCAAAACTAGTAATTTTTATTAACACCATAAAAAAAAAAAAAACACAAACTGAACTGAAAAGTTCCACTAGTGGGAGATAAGTATCCACACAATAGATCACCCATGTGCATTGGAAACCACCACACATCTTCAATAAATTATGTATCGAGTGTGAATAACCTTCACGCTTTTCAATAATACGAGAAGTCTTCAGGGGAATTGATAGGGTGGTGGAATAATTACAGTTAACACTACATAGGATAGGATGAGTGCATTTCCAAGAAGGAACCCAGGGTGTAAATGTGATAGGGCACAAAGGATGCCCAAACTTCCGCCAAAGAAATAGCCCATAAAAATGAAATGTAGCCAAAGAGTTCCAACCCAATGGAGCTGGTAAGGGTTCAGAAACAATGCAGACCCATCCATGGTAGCGATAGTAGATTCATGTTCATTCACTAAGAATATAGGCAAGAACAGCGAAGCCTCAGAAGGGCTCACTTATATCACCCAAAAGGAGCACAAACAGAATAAATCTGGAGCCTACAGAGGAATATTCAGTTTCCAAGTCACCCCGACGCCAACTAGTACGCCCAATTACTCTTAGGCTCCTTTGACACCAGCGGACCCCGAATGGGTCTGCATGTTCCATTTTTCAGGTTGGCCCGATTGGACCACCCATTATTCTCTATAGGGCGGCAGATGTAATGTGTCTAAATAAATGCTAAACCCACACTAAGTAAAAGTGTTAAAAAAATGATATGGTAAAAATGCAGCTGCTGCTCACCAAGTAAAAACTCAGAAATGAATGGCTAACAATGATGCAATTGACAATCATATGATATTATAAACATTCACGAGCAAAATCAATATCATGCAAAAAATTCCATACAAGTGCAACAGTGCTATAAAATTGTCCATATGGTGCTTAAATAAAAAAAAGTGCTTGGAGTGCCACAAAAAAAGTGCTAGGGTGCTTCAAATGAATCAAGCTGTGCAGAGTGTTTCACTCCCCTCCTGAATCCCCACTCACCAGACACAATGAACCCTCAGATGTTTCAGTCTGTGGGTCAGGTACGCTTGGAACTGGTGAGATGAAAATGTAAACCCACTTGATGTTACCTCGGTCACTGTATATTGCCTTATAACGAATCTTTGTGGATCAAAGAAAGCAGACAGCCAACATAGTGAAGTCCATAGAGAAGAGTGTTTATTTGCACATAAATTGAATTACTTACAAGAAATTCCATGTAAAACTGGCATGTAGCATAAAAGCCCAGCTCTTCCAGGAACACTGACTAGCCTGCGTTCCACAGAGGACAGGAAGTGACGTCAATGGTTTCAGCGTAACCGGAAATACGTTGGCGCTTTAACGTGCACAATTAAACACTCTTCTCTATGTTGGCTGCCTGCTTTCTTTGAGCCACAAAGATTCGTTTAAGGCAATATACAATGACAGAGTGGTAACATCAAGTGGATTTAAGTGTCATCTCACCAGTTCCAAGCTTATCCGACTCCCCAGACTGAAACAGCTGAGGGTCCATTGCGCCTGGTGAGTGGGGATTCAGAAGAGGAGGGAAACACTGCACCGCTTGAAGCACCCCAGCACTTTGAGGCACTCAAAGCACTTATTAAGCACCATTTCCACAATTTATGGACATTTTTATAGCACTACTGCACGAAGGAATTTCTTGCACTATATTGTCATTTTGCACAAGAATAATTTTATAATATCGTATGTCGTGTCGGCTGGCATCTGGTGCACAAAAAAACAGACGAATGGGGATGAGTTTATACGATTGAAACGGGACAAGCAGTCCGCCTCCATCTGATCACCCCATAGAGAATAGCGGGCTGTGTCTGCTCTGCATAGCAGAGATGGACCCGTCATCCCCCCTGCTCAGCAGAGATATCCCCCACTGAGCAGGCAGACCTACAAGAATAGATTCCACCCTGTGTGAAAGGGGCCTCATGTATAATTTTGGTGATTTATATGCCTTAAAAGACCCACTACACATTGTTTATACTATTCAGGGATATGGCACCTTTAATGTATTATGGTCTAATTAAGGCAAGGTTGTAACAGGTATGCAATGGTTTACTCTACCTCTTATGCACATTGAGCCCCAGGTCACACTTACATGAATCTGATGCCTTACAGAATACATAGATTCACATATCAAGTGGGGGGGGGGGGGGTGGAACAACATTGCTTCCTATGAAGGCTGTTCACAAAAATGCAGTGCGATTCTGGAGTGGTTCAAAAAAATTAATGTAAGAGCTTAGTGCAGAGTGGTGCGATTTTAAGCTCCATAGCCTGAGAATTGCATCTGAAAAGCACAATTGGCACCACAAAAAAAAAAAAAAAAAAAAAAATCACCCTGCCCTGGCACTCCAAATCACAACTCAATGTGAACCTGGCCTTAGGGGTCTCTATGCATCAAACGTTCGCTGTGCAGAAGTGGCAAACATTAGAATTACGGCTTATTTTCATTCTGTTTGAATGCGATTAGTTCCCATATTTGCAATGCCATCTAGTGGAGAAAATGCGTTTCTACTCAATTAAGGGTATTTGCACTACTGAAAATACTCCCGGTAGCATTTATCACTACAGTTCTAATTATACTTACCAATGCCCATGTGTCTGCCCTTCCTACGTGCAAGAGTATTCTTGCGGCAGCGAGCACGAGAATGAACAGTTACTGGTTTGCGGATAATCAGACCATCTTTAACCAGTTTTCGGATCTGCTGACCTAGAGAGAGAAAAAAAAAAAAAAAAAAAAAAAAAAAACAGATTAAGAGTCTTGTACCTAGAATCGAATAACTACACGAAGGGAAGGCGAGACCACTTACGGGAGTTAGCATTGGCAATCTCATTGGTTTCGTTTGGATCCAGCCATACTTTTTTCTTGCCGCAGCGCAGCACGCTAGAGGCAAGCCTCTTTTGAAGTCTGAGCATGCTAAGAGGAAAAAAAAAAAAAAGGGTTGAACTTTATCAAATTGCTGACAACAAACTCTACACAACTTCTACAGTATGCATAGTGTATGAGGAAAAAACAAAAACTATCTGCTAGGCTTCATTACCAAAGAAAGAAAAAATTCCAAGCAGAATAGCAACCATTTACACATTTCTCAAATGTACACAGATACACGTGACTGGTCAGTAACTTCGCTTTGCAGACTGATCTAGATTAACCGCCATGTTATGCTAGAGGAAGTTCAAAGGAGTTGTAAAGTCAGAAGGCTTATCTTAATGCATTAGGATAAAAAGTCTTCTGTGTGCAGCAGCCCCCCTAATACTTACCCGAGCCCCTTCTCTCACCAGCGATGTCCACAAGTCCATCGGGCCCTTCAGGACTCTTGATTGGCTGAGACACAGCCGTGGTGCCATTGGCTCCCATGGCTGTCAAAGTCAGTTAGCCAATCATGAGCAAGGGGGTAGTGCCAAACAGCAGCTCCATGTCTGAATGGACACACGGAGCTGCAGCTTGGCTCGGGTGCCCCCATAGCAAGCGGCTTGCTGGGGGGGGGGGGGGGGGGGGGAACTCAATAGGGAGGGGCCAGGAGCAACAACGAGGGACCTGAGAAGAGGAGGATCCAGCCTGCTCTGTGCAAAACCAACTGCGCAGAGGTGGCAAGTAGGACAGGACATAAAAAAAAAAAAAACAAAAAAAAACACGACATTACAATCACTTAAAGTCCCCTTTCACACTTGTGTGACCTAAAAGTCGTGCGATTTTGCCTGCACTTTAAGCAATGCCTCTAATCTTGAGTTCTATAGACCTAAAAACACATCAAAGTCAGGCCAAATAAGTACAGGGACTACTTGGAAGTTGCACAGATATGAAAGGTACCCATTGGAAATCATGGAGTACAACTTGTCACGCAACTCTGCAGTCACAAGTGTGAAAGCAGCGATGTTGTAGGAGTGTCTCAGCTTTCCGGGACTCCCCTCATTGGTTGAGACCGCAGCATAGCGCCATTGGCTCCTGCTGGTGTCACTCAGTCAATAAGACATGGGGGCAGGGCTGGGCCACAGCTCCATGTCTGATTGGACACAAGGAGCTGAAGTTCAGCTCGGGTGCCCCCATAGCAAGCTTTTTGCAGTGGGTGCACTCAACAGAAGGGAGGGACCAGAGAAAAGGAAGATCTGGGCTGCTCTGTGCAAAACCAACTGCACAGAGCAGGGAAGTATAACAGGTTTGTTTTTTTGATACTTTAAAGTGCTTCCAATTCTCGATTTTGAAATTATATACTTGCCAGCTCTGTGCAAAGATTTTACACAAAGCAGCCCCGATCCTCCTCTGGTGTCCCTCCAACCAGTGCTCATGGCTCCTCCTGCCTTCCAAGTACTCCCCCCCCCCCCCCCCACCAAGCTGCTTTTGCCATCAAACTGCCCTGTGTGGAGGGAGAGAGGACAGAGCCACTGCTCTTGTACATAGCACTGGATCAAGATCAGGCTCAAGTATAAGAGGGGTTGGAGAAGGATCCTGGACACAGGTTTTTGAACTTTATGTCTTTACAACCGCTAAAATAGGAATGGAAAGCCTTCATCTATTGATTTCTGGCTAAAGATGATTGCATTGAAAAGTCTGATGCGTCATGTTCTAAGGCAACTGTGCTGTCATTGCCTTTATACAGTAAAATGCGTGAGTGCTGCCACTCTAGGACAGGTCACAAGAAAGCGAATGTAGCCACCCGCTCTATTTTGGTCTGTTAAATATACAGCTGGAAGCATTTTGTTAATCTCCCTTCGAGTGTTCCCTCAAAAATAAAACCATTTAGCCCTCCCTGTTCTTGTGGAGCACCTATACTGTGCTTAGAACAGTAGGAGTAGTTAAGCAATTTATCAAAAAGACAACTGGGCAGAGCCGATACCACCAAGTCCACAACCGATGTGTTGTCCGTGACAGCCAGGTCGTTCTGCATATATTGCAGAATATATGCAGAAATGCACAGCATACGTTTTTGTTTTTTTTTTCCATGACATGCTTAAAGTGGTTTTAAAGGCAGAAGTTTTTTTTTTTTTATCTTACTGCATTATATGCATTAAAGTGATTGTAAAGGTTTGGGTTTTCTCTTTTTAAATACCACATGTTCTACTTACCTGCTCTGTGCAAAGGTTTTGCACAGAGCAGCCCTGATCCTCCTCTTTCTGGGGTGCCCTGGCTGTGCTACTGGCTCCTCTTCATTGGGTGCTCTCACAGAGAGCGGCTTTTCACGGGGGCACCAGGCTGGTGCGCTCACGAGTTCTGCTGCTATGTCCATTGATACAGACAGCAGGACCGGGCCCTGCGTCACTGGATTTGGTTGAAAGCAGCGGAGTCAATGGCTCCTGCTGCTATCAATCTATCCAATGAGGACCCAAGACAGTGGCTGGAGCCGCTGGGCTCATGCTCATCACTGGACCGATCAGGTTCAGGTAAGAAAATGGGTGGCCTGATCCAGCTGAAATAGAAAAACCATAAGACTTTACAACTCCTTTATGATAAAAAAAAAACCTGTGTGCAGCAGCCCCCTAATACTAACCTGAGCCCCCTCTCGATCTAGCGATGCTGCAAGTGTCTCAGCTGCCCGGGACTCCCCTCATTGACTGAGACAGCAGCACGGAGAGCCATTGGCTCCCGCTGCTGTCAAATTCAGTCAGCAAATAAAGAGAAGGGGCAGGGCCAGGCTGCAGCTCCCTGTCTGAATGTACAAAAGGGAGCTGTGGCTCAGGTGCTCCCATAGCAAGCTGCTTGCAGTGGGGCACTGGGCAGCAGCCTTGAAGAGGGACATGAGAAGAGAAGGATCTGGTCTGCTCTGTGCTTGGGGGGGGGACCTGGTTCTGACAAGTTGCACCCCCCCCCCCCACATCTGGGTAGAGCTGAATGATTAATAGTTAAGCCCCGGTTCACACTTGTGCGTGTGCGGGGTTCGCATGTAATGTCGGAGCGCACTGCTCCGACATGACATGCGATCAGCTGTGCGGTGCGAGTTTAGCCATACAGTTTGTATGGCTAAATTCGCATCGCACCCGGAGCAAACACGTACAGGAGGCATTTTTGCAGCCGCATCAGGATCGGATCGCACAGCGGTTCACACTTGTGTGATCCGATCCTGTGCGAACTGCACGATCGCACTGCGATATGCGATCAAACTGGGGGTGTCGTTAAGATTACATTGACACCCCCAGCGTATCGCATATGGCAGTGTGAACTGCCGGGGGTGCGTGTGCGATGTGGGAACAGGCTGAGAATTCGCAGCCTTCCCGCATCGCATATATGTGAACCGAGCCTTAATAAAAATCACAATCTCTATTCATCCCCTCTCACGATCCTAAAACGGCAGCAAATGTTTATCAACATTGTTAGGGCTGCTCAATAACTATAAACAATGTTTTACAATGCATCATTTTGTTTTTTTTTTTAGATCAAAAGAATCAACTTCTGTCTGTGAGGGCAGTTTATTTTCTTAAACACTAAGGCCCCTTTCACACTTGAGCGACTTGTCATGTGATTTGGGACTGCAAAATCGCATGACAAGTTGTTCATCATTTCCAATGTGCCCCATTCATATCTGTGTGGCTTGAAGACACACCGACTTCAAAGTAGTCCCTGCACTGCTTTTGGCATGATTTTGATGCATTTTTGAGGAAAAGACATAAGCCCAGTCAAACTCGCATCAAAATTGCGGCAAAATCATGTGACTGAAGTCGCACAAGTGTGAATGGGGCCTAAGCCTTTTTCTGACACTTACGGTATTTTTTGCAAGAAAATGATGGTGCTTTTCCACTGCATGGTACATGTTAGAAGGGTTCAGTAGAGTTTGTTACAGCAGCACTTTTCCACTACATGGTACGGCTCGATTAAACAGTACCAATATCTCCTAAACCGTGCAGGTATAGGAAATATAAATTATACCTACAGGTAAGACTTATTATAGACTTACCTGTAGGTAAAAATTAAAGAGTACACTATCGCTTTAAATAGAATTTTAGGTTTGTGGTGATCAGAAGCTGTGCAGTTCCACTTTAAAGTAAAACTAAACAGCATGGAGGTGGATGCTATAAGGATTTTATTGGTGGGGATTCCCTCTCTTCCTTGCTCATGCTGTCATCATTGAAAGCTAAAGAAAATCCCAAATATTGGGTTGTCACAGCAACAGACAGGTCCCCAGGGATAGTGAGCCCCCCCATGTAAAGTGACAGGCAGAACTCTTCAATGGTGGGCCATCCCATTACTGACATGAGGTGAATGGATCTCACATCCCCATCTCAGATCTTCTAATGGAGGGACCCCCCCCCCATGAGGGAACAGTAAGGAGAGGGGTGTCCCTCCCCATGAGGGAACAGTAAGGAGAGGGGTGTCCCCCCTCCATGATGGGACAGAGAGGGGTGTCCCCCCTCCATGATGGGACAGAGAGGGGTGTCCCCCCTCCATGATGGGACAGAGAGGGGTGTCCCCCCTCCATGATGGGACAGTAAGGAGAGGATCATAAGACAGCTTTATTATTACTACCAGTAATATCCATAGCCGGGAAGCCATGGCGGTATACAGTGAAGATTATATATAACATGTATACTAGTTGCAGTCACACAGGCCCTGGTGCGATCATCCCCGGTATAGGAGTAATATAGGCCGCAGACTGACACACGTCACAGGCCTATACCACACACAGCGCCCTACTCCCAGCCCCGAGTCACAGCTAGTCACACACAACATATCCCTCCATCCTCCCCGGGTGTCCCCATCCCTTCCCCGACACTCTCCAGCCCGTCCTGACCCATTTTCCCCAAATCCTCCCCGGGTCTCACCTCATGGCTGCTGCTCTGCTCCAGCTCAGAAAGGAAAGGAAGTAGCCACGACGCTACCATTATCATTAGAGGGTGCGCCCACCCCCGGGAGGGGAGGTGACAACTACCACAGAGCTCCGCCGAAACCTCTAAATGCAGTAAAATGACCACAAGACATTATATTCCAGAATAGAACCGCCGGATACAAAAGCTGAGCTAGAATAGAGACAATAAAAGGCGTAATATCCATAAAGAGACACCCCCGTATAGACAAAATGGTTTGGCCGAGCATGAGCAGTGCATATGGGGGGTGCCGATACGGGGGGGAGGAGCGAAGAGGAACCTAAAATGGCGACCGGGCTGAGGGAAGTGTGAGTGGGCGGGGCTGTGTGGAGTGGGCGGGAGTAGGGATGAAGGGAGATTACATATGCGACGTTGTCTACGGGAGAATCTATCTATCACTCACATTTAACGCACATTCACCGGGATGATCCACCACCAGAGAATATTCTCCATACATAGCCCTGTGTACTATGTACATGATCCTCACAGGACATGGAATCACCCAGCAATTGTCATTGTTCCTTCCCTAGGTATAGATGGTAATCTGTACTGTCACCAACTCATACCATCACTTTTACCCTTCTCACACCAATACAGTGATCCAGAGGTGTAGCTAGAACCTTCAGGGCCCCTGGTGCAAGAAACCATGAATGGACCCCTGGCAGCCTGGGGCTTTTCCCACTGATCCTGGGGCCCTTTACTCTTCCTGCCATCTTGGGGCCTCCCCTCGGTGGTGGAATCCCAGGGCCGGTCACAAGTGTGACCTTTGCGATCCTGGAAGCTCACCCACTGGTGTCAGAAATTTTTATTTTTTGGTATATTAATTGAATTTTTTTTTATCATTTTATTTTTTTACAATGTCACTGACAATGACTCTGTCCATTCAGAAAAGGAAGGAGCTGGTAAATTACATATTTACCCCTTTCTGGTTCTCTATTGTGACACATCCCCTGCAGCAGCCGGCAGGAGAAGGGAGGGAGCACAGTGGGGGGGCACCAGGGAGGCACACAGGGGCCCAGAGACAGCAGAACACAAGTGAACTGGATTGGAGGGGCAGCATACAGAGGAACCAATCTCCTCCATTTTCCTCCTGCAGCTACCACCCCCCTCCTATCCAGGTGTACAGGGGAGCCACGCAGGCCCCCTGGAGCATGGGGCCCGGTTGCAATTGCAACCCCTGTAGTTACGCCCCTGCAGTGATCAGTGCTAAAAACAAAATTTGCACTGTCACTCTACTAATGACACTGGCAGGGAAGGGGTTAACACCAAGGGCGATCAAAGCATTAATTGTGTCCCTAAGGGGTGTTTTCTTACTGTGTGTGAGGGGGGGGGCTAACTGGGGCAAGACAGAGATCTGTGTTCCTGCTTAGCACAGGATCTCCACCTTTCTCTGTGACAGAATGGCGGCCTGCCTTGTTTACGTAGGCAGACTGTCTTTCTGCCTCTCCTGTGAATGATCAGTGGGTCCAGCTGGACAGCACATCTGTCAGACCCACTGATTGGCTCCTGCTGTATCCAGTCACAGTGGGAGTGGGCCACCGACAGCACGTGCATAAAGACCCTGTGCACAAAATCACGTACAGGTACATGATTTCACACAGCAGGGCCGCCTGCCGTAGTATATCTGCGTGGGGAGGTTAAAACATTTTTCTGGTGGTAAGTCCCCTATAAAATACCCATGTCTAATTTAGGCAAGCCTTTCTGACCATTTTAGTACCATTACTGACGCGTTCAACAAATTCTAGCTACCACCAAGTTGAAGATTTGTTGCTATGGTTGCAACCATTCTACCCTACAGGGGTCTTCTACTGAGTTCCCCTGGCTTTGTAATGGGTGCCCTGGGTCTTCTGATTGCCACAGGTCTTCTGAGTGCCCCCTGGTCTGCTCATGATTTCTCAGCCTTCCACTGTGTTCCCCAGGCATTCTACTGAGTTCTCCCAGTCTTCTACTGAGTGCCCCGGGTCTTCTACTATTTATTAGGCCTTTTACTGAGTGCAAGGGGTTTTCTACTGTGTTCCCCGTGTCTTCTACTGAGTTCTCCCGGTTTTCTACAGAGTGCCCTGGGTCTTCTACTATTTATTAGGCCTTTTACTGAGTGTCCCAGGTTTTCTACTGTGTTCCCCGTGTCTTCTACTGAGTTCTCCCGGTTTTCTACAGAGTGGTCTTCTACGGAGTGCCCCGGGTCTTCTACAGAGTGCCCCGGGTCTTCTACGGAGTGCCCCGGGTCTTCTACAGAGTGCCCCAGTTCTTCTAGGGATTGCCCCAGGTCTTCTACGGAGTGCCCCGGGTCTTCTACTGAGTGCCCCGGTCTTTTACTGAGTGCACCGGTCTTTTACTGAGTGCACCGGTCTTTTACTGAGTGCCCCGGTCTTTTACTGAGTGCCCCGGTCTTTTACGGAGTGTCCCGGGTCTTCTACGGAGTGCCCTGGGTCTTCTACGGAGTGCCCCGGGTCTTCTAGGGATTGCCCCAGGTCTTCTACGGAGTGCCCCGGGTCTTCTACAGAGTGCCCCGGGTCTTCTACAGAGTGCCCCGGGTCTTCTACTGAGTGCCCCGGTCTTTTACTGAGTGCCCCGGTCTTTTACTGAGTGCCCCGGTCTTTTACTGAGTGCACCGGTCTTTTACTGAGTGCACCGGTCTTTTACTGAGTGCCCCGGTCTTTTACTGAGTGCCCCGGTCTTTTACTGAGTGTCCCGGGTCTTCTACGGAGTGCCCTGGGTCTTCTACGGAGTGCCCCGGGTCTTCTAGGGATTGCCCCAGGTCTTCTACGGAGTGCCCCGGGTCTTCTACAGAGTGCCCCGGTCTTTTACTGAGTGCCCCGGTCTTTTACTGAGTGCCCCGGTCTTTTACTGAGTGCCCCGGTCTTTTACTGAGTGCCCCGGTCTTTTACTGAGTGCCCCGGTCTTTTACTGAGTGCCCCGGTCTTTTACTGAGTGCCCCGGTCTTTTACTGAGTGTCCCAGGTCTTCGACTGTGTTCCCATTGACTTCTACTGAGTGCCCCCCGGTCTACTCCTGATTTTTCCGCGTCTTCTCCTGAGTTCTCCTTAGTCTTCTACTGAGTGTCCTAGGTCTTCTTCTGTGTTCCCCTGGTCTTCTACTAGGTGCTTGGGTCTTGTACTGCATGTCCCGGGTCTTCTCCAGAATTCCCCCGGTCTTCTCCTGAGTTTCCCCGGTCTTCTCCTGAGTTCACCCGGTCTTCTCCTGAGTTCCCTCGGTCTTCTCCTGAGTTCCCTCGGTCTTCTCCTGAGTTCCCCCGGTCTTCTCCTGAGTTCCCCCGGTCTTCTCCTGTGTTCCCCTGGTCTTCTCCTGAGTTCCCCAGGTCTTCTATTGTGTTCCTCTGGTATTCTATTGTGTTCCTCTGGTATTCTGGTATAGCGATCTCTGTTTCTTATCTCTGCAAAGCAGGAATAGGAAACAAGGAGATCTGTATAGCGGCACACATTACACATTTTTAGGCACATATTTAAACCCTTAATCAACCTATCACTGTTAACCCCTCCCCAGCCAGTGTGATTAGTACAGTTATAGTGTATAATATTATCAGTGATCACTGTATTAGTGTCACTGGTGATGTCAGTGGCAGTTAGTCAGTTCCCCCTCAGTGTCAGATTGCCCGCTGTACTGTCGCAGTTGCAGTCTAACATTAAGGCAGTTCCCGACTCTGAAATGAGGTTTCACTGCGTGCAGCAGTTAAAGTACAGAGTTCCTCTGAAAAGCGACTTGTTCCATGTCACTACACACTGTAACTTGGATGTTCACATTAGGAGGGATGTGCTGAGCCTGTTCACACTCTACCAGTCCAGGGATACTGTTAGATATAACCTTTTGGAGCTAAACAAAGTACAGGCAGACAGTCTGTTGTTTCACTGAACACTACTTTGTTCGGAGCAGGAACTCGTTTATTCCTTTTTTGTGCATAGACAAAAACATGAACTCACAAATGTAACACTGCCATCTAGTGGTCATACAATGTAATAGGCACACAGTAATGACATACAGTGGTTGTTGCTGATTAAATACAAACCTTGTATGCCAACAGATACCCCCTTACCTCACTTCCAGTAACCAAATGGAGTCCCACAGAGCACATACGGTAGCATGGACCTCATGCATGCACATTAACTCTCTCCTTTCTGTACTTCATGACCAGGCCATAGATCTACATAAAGCGGTTTCAGACCTACTAGGGAGGGAGCCAGACAGTAAACCCCTTGCTACCGGAAGTTACCTTACCAGGTAGATCAAACAACAAAGGGACTTCCAGCGCTAACTGGGATATCTCTCACTCTCAGGAATGAATAAAGTCAAATTACCGTGTGGTGCTGCTGCTAATTAATGCTGATTCAGCATAAGTCAGTGAATGGGGGGAAGGGGCAGCAGCGCTATCCCACGGTACATAGTCTACAATGTAACTCAGGCAGGCTTGATGGAAAACCTTGAAAAGTTTATTTATAAAAATGATATATAGTGATGATTAAAACATAATAGAATGTATTCCAAACCAGATCTGTGGCGTCCCCCAGCAACGCCACAGATCTGGTTTGGAATACATTCTATTATGTTTTAATCATCACTATATATCATTTTTATAAATAAACTTTTCAAGGTTTTCCATCAAGCCTGCCTGAGTTACATTGTAGACTATGTACCGTGGGATAGCGCTGCTGCCCCTTCCCCCCATTCACTACCTTACCAGGTACCACGCCAATGACTGACTGCTTGTAGCTTCCTTCTTCCTTGGTAACCCATAACAGCTACGCTCCTCTCTTCAACTAGCAGAGTTAACCCTTTTGTAGTGATGTTACTTCGTACCCCATAGTCCATTTAAAGACCCAAGTTCTTCTGATACACCAGTGTAACGCTCCTGCGTTTTTATTATAGGCTGGATTTGCAGCTGCAAAATCTCCACTCAGTAGTCATGTAGAGATGTGTTGAATACCAGATCCAACTCTCCAGGACTCATCACCGTGGGCCTGTCAGCTTCAACATACAGATATATACACACTCAATGAGATGTTCCTGGAGTGATAGGATGTATATGATAGTATGAAGGTGATATGCTGAAGGGGCAGGTGTGAACAGTGACAAGGATGGTAATCACTTGATAGATTTTGTATAGGAGAGTTCAAGATGGTATTTAGGAATGCAGATAGGTTAGTATCGAGTATGCTAACAGGTGGTGAGGACAGCAGATGACAAATACAGGATAGACTAACCCAGTGCAAGGATAGATAGTAGTAGACAGGAGAGCAAGCAATCTATGCAGAAGTGCAGATGATAGATGGTAGTAGGCTGAAGAGCTAGCAATCTATGTAACAGTGCAGATGATAGGATAGTATGGATAGGTAGTAACAGTCCTTAATGTGCATAGGTAGATAGTGCAATAAGGTTATGGAGGGTTCCCCTGCGGAGTACTTATCACTTGTAATGTTAGTAGTTTAGAGAGGTCCAGTAGATAAGGAATGATCCGGTAGCGAGATACAGGGATCAGTAGCGAGGTTCCGGTCTGCTCCAGGTAAAGGGAATAGCTGGAGGTTCCGATCGAGAGACAGGCTTGAAAGCATGTGGATAACAAGGCAGGAAAGCAGGGTGAGATAGCCATAAGTAGAAGCAGTATTCCAAGAGTGATCGGGTAGCGAGATACAAGATCAGTGAGTGAAACAAGTCCAGGTAGCGAGATACATGAGCGAGTAACATCAGGTATGGCTGCTTCAGGCATGGCTTGATCGAACCAACCATGCGGTTGAATGAACAAAGTAAGTGAGACCGCCGGCGGTTGAAATAGCCGCTCTGCGGCGCTCAGCAGTGACATCATCGTTCTTAAAGGTATATGCGTACCACCTGAAGAGAAAGGTGGGACGCATTACAGAGAAAGTGGTGATTAAGGGTACCGGAGGTACCAGAATCTTACAGTACCCCCCCCTTAAGGCCGGCTCCGGAAGGCCTATAGGACAGGTTTCTCTGGGTGTTTCGAGTGAAAGTTCCGTATAAGTCTAGGCGCATGAATATCAGAGGTATCTAGCCAGGTGTCGTCTTGGGGTCCATAGTTCTTCCATCTTATGAGATACTGGAGTCTTTCTCTATGGATGCGAGAATCCAAAATTTCCTTGATCTCATACTCTTCTCCGCCTTCAACTTGTATTGGAGGTGGAGGCAAGATGGTAGGCCTTATTCCTTGGTTAGGAACATGGGGCTTCAGTAGCGACACATGGAAGATGGGATGGATCTTGAGATCTGCTGGTAGGGTGAGCTGTACTGCAGCTTTTCCGATAAGTTTTTTAATTGGGAAGGGTCCCAAAAATAAAGGTCCAAGCTTCTTGCTAGGGATTTTTAATCTTAAGTTCTTTGTCGATAGCCAAACAAGGTCCCCAATAGCATACTGAGGAGAAGGTCTTCTACGAAGGTCATAGTACTTTTTTTGTTGACTGTGAGCGTGTGATATAGTGGTATTGAGTAAACCCAAAGAGTCTTTTATTTGGGTAAGGTAATCCGAGGCTACTGGATTACTCGATGGCAGGATGCGTGGTGGAAGAAGAGTGGGATGAAACCCATAGTTCAAGTAGAACGCACTTTGCTTCGTAGTACTGTGGGTTGCGTTGTTGTAAGCAAATTCTGCTAGAGGAAGGAGATCCACCCAATCATCCTGTAGGTATGATGTGTAGCAACGTAGATATTGCTCAATGCACTGGTTGACTCTTTCAGTCTGTCCGTTGGTCTGAGGATGGTAGGGAGAAGTGAGCTTTCGCTCAATGCGTAAAATTTGACAAAGTGCTTGCCAAAATTTAGAGATGAATTGTGAACCACGGTCGGACAAAAGAGTTTTTGGAATTCCATGCAACTTAAACACATGTTTCATCAGTAGTTCCGCTGTTTGTTTAGATGAAGGTAGTCTACGGATAGCAATGAAATGTGCCATCTTTGTCAAGTGGTCCACTGACACTAGGATGGTATTAAATCCTTTAGAGGGTGGTAGTTCTACTATGAAATCTAAGGACACAACTTCCCATGGAACCTGGGTGTCATGGTCTTACCTTCTTGCTGTTTCTCCTTCGTTTGACATGTGCTGGCGGCCATCTTGGTTTCTGGGTTTCTTGTAACCTCCCACCCTGCGGCTCCTCCTTCCCACTGGGAGGAGCTGGATGCCTAGCTCATATATATAGGAGGTCTGTGGCTTCAGTTCCCTGCTTGGTCCCCCTGTGTTCACATGCTTCTAAGACTGCTGCTGCTTCTGGTTCCTGTTCCTGGCTTCGTCTGACTACCCTGCTGGTTCCTGATCCTGGCTTCGTCTGACTACCCTGTTGGTTCCTGATCCTGGCTTCGTCTGACTACCCTGTTGGTTCCTGACCCCTGGCTTCGCAAAGACTCTGCATCAGTTTCGCCATCCGTTTGGACTTTTGCTTTACAGCTTGTTTTTCAATAAAGCTTTCTTATTTTCACTTATCTGTTGTTGTACGTCTGGTTCATGGTTCCGTGACATTAGGACCAAGCCATGAATTCTGACGGTACAGGGCCATCCTCGCTACCCACGCTGGTTGCCAGACTTGATCAGCAGGATCACCTGTTGGGTCAGTTCGCCGTGGCGTTGCAAACCCTGCTTGAACGCACGGCTCATTTCGCTCCCGTTGCCGATGGGTCGGTTGTCGCTCCTGGGCCCGCTCCTACTGCCGCTCCGGTTGTTGCGCCAGAGTCTACCCCGACACCTGTTGTTGCGCCTGCGGTGTTTCGGGGTATGTCCGGTTCTGCCCCCCTTCCACAGCGCTTTGGGGGAGAGCCAACTCAGTGCCGAGGTTTCCTTAACCAGGTGGGCATTTATTTCGAGTTGCTGCCACATGCCTTTCCTACTGAGAGATCAAAGGTGGGCTTCTTAATCTCGCTGCTCTCGGACAAGGCCTTGGCCTGGGCCAGCCCTTTATGGGAGAACAACAATCCGGTGGTTGCCGAGTTTTCCGGTTTTGTTGCTTCTCTTCGGAAGGTATTTGATGTGCCGGCTCGTGCTGCCTCTGCTGCGAAGCTCCTTATGTCCATCAGACAGGGTTCACGATCCGTAGCTGAATACGCCATTGAGTTTCATACCCTGGCAGCAGAGGTGGGCTGGAATAATGAGGCTCTGGTCGCTGCTTTCTCTCATGGTCTCTCGGATGCCTTGAAGGATGAGGTTGCAGCTAAGGACCTACCAGTGGAGCTCGAGTCTCTTATTTCTTTCCTGATTTTGATTGACACCAGACTCAGGGAGAGACCTTCCTTTAAGGAGAGTCTGCGGTGGCCTCCTAACAGATTGGCGCCTACCTTTGTTGTCCCACCCGTGCCTCCCTCTCCTCCCACGCCTCCTGGGGATGACTTGTCTGGGGGTGAACCCATGCAGCTGGGGTTTGCTCGCCTGTCCGAGGGGGAGAGGGTACTCCGGAGACGCGAGGGCCGATGCTTGTACTGTGGTCTCGGTGGGCATTTTCGGTTGGCATGTCCGAACCGTCCGGGAAACGCTCGCACCTGAGATCCTGTCGGGGGCAGATCTTGGGTGGAGTCTCCTCGTCCCCGGTTTCCCGTGTTGACAAACCACTGATCACTGTCGTCCTCTCCTGGGTCGGGGGCTCGGTGACGACCCAGGCGTTGGTGGACTCTGGTGCTGGTGGTTTGTTCATTGATAGTGTGTTCGCTGCCGCCAATTCCATTCCTCTGCAGGCCCGAGGTTCTCCTCTGGCTCTTGAGGCGATAGACGGCAGACCCCTTCTGCCGCCACACGTGACTCATGAGACCCTTCCAGTGGGGTTAGCCATTGGTGCAGTCCACAGAGAGTCGGTCTGCTTCCAGGTTATTTCGTCTCCACACTACTCGGTGGTCTTGGGGTACCCCTGGCTCCAGAAGCATAATCCGATTTTCGATTGGAGATCGGCCGAGATCCTCACGTGGTCACCGCAGTGTGGGGCTGGATTTTTCTTTGTGAAAAAGAAGGGCGGTGAGTTGAGGCCTTGCATCGATTACAGGGGTCTCAATCGCATCACGATCAAGAACGCTTACCCGATACCCTTGATTTCCGAGCTGTTCGATCGCCTTAAAGGGGCCACGGTCTTTACCAAACTCGACCTGAGGGCGGCATATAACCTCGTAAGGATCAAGGCGGGCGATGAGTGGAAGACCGCGTTTAACACCAGGACCGGTCATTATGAATCCTTGGTTATGCCCTTTGGGCTGTGCAATGCGCCCGCAGTCTTTCAGGAATTCATCAACGATGTTTTCCGTGACCTGTTGCAGCAGTGTGTGGTGGTCTATTTGGATGACATCTTGGTATATTCTGAGTCCATGGAGACCCACATTCTGGATGTCAAACGAGTGTTGCAACGGTTACGAGAGAATAAGCTGTTCGGTAAGCTTGAGAAATGCGAATTTCACCGATCCCAGGTAACCTTCTTAGGTTACATCATTTCCGCTGAGGGGTTCTCCATGGATCCTGAGAAGGTTTCGGCTGTCTTACAGTGGCCCCAGCCCAGTGGTCTTCGCTCCCTGCAGCGCTTTTTGGGCTTCGCCAATTATTATCGGAAGTTCATCAGGGACTTTTCCGTGCTAGCCAAGCCTCTCACGGATCTGACCAGGAAGGGCAGTAATTCCCAGGTCTGGCCGCCCGAGGCCATCCAAGCTTTTGAGGCTCTAAAGTCCGCCTTTGTGTCAGCTCCGATTCTGTCGCATCCCAACCCTGGGTTGCCCTTTGTCCTCGAGGTGGACGCGTCTGAGACGGGAGTAGGCGCCCTTCTGTCTCAGCGTAGAACACCAGAGGGTCCTCTGCTTCCTTGTGGGTTTTACTCCCGGAAACTGTCTTCCGCGGAGTGCAACTACCAGATTGGTGACAGGGAGTTATTGGCCATCGTGCAGGCTCTTAAAGAATGGAGGCACTTGCTCGAGGGTTCGGTGGTTCCGGTCCTCATCCTGACGGACCACAAGAATCTGACCTACCTCTCTGAGGCCAAGAGATTGACACCACGTCAGGCCAGATGGGCTCTGTTCTTGTCACGTTTTAATTACGTGGTCTCCTACCTACCCGGTTCCAAGAACATCAGGGCGGATGCCTTATCACGGCAGTACTCCGACCTGTCCAGGGAGGAGTCTATTCCGATTTCGGTCATACCTCCGAATCAGATCCTGGCCGCCATTCGCACCAGCCTGACCTCTCCCCTGGGTGAGCAGATTTTGGCGGCTCAATCTGGTGCTCCCTCTGGGAGACCCAACGGCAGATGTTTTGTGCCTGAGGAGTTGCGCACTCGGTTGTTGCGAACCTACCATAACTCCAAGACCGCGGGGCATCCTGGAAAGAATCAGCTGTCCTGGGCTGTTTCACGTCTGTTCTGGTGGCCTTCCCTACGTTCCGACATCGCCGCATATGTAGCGGCATGCTCCGTTTGTGCCCAGAGTAAGTCTCCTCGGCACCTTCCGTTGGGCCTTCTGCAACCCTTAACCACCGGGGAGCGCCCATGGTCACACCTGGGGATGGATTTCATTGTGGACCTCCCTGCATCCCGAGGCCATACGGTCATTCTCATGATTGTGGATCGGTTTTCCAAAATGTGCCACTGTGTTCCTCTCAAGAAGTTACCCTCTGCACAGGAGTTGGCCACGATTTTTGCCAGGGAGGTCTTCCGGTTGCACGGTTTGCCCAAGGAGATTGTGTCGGATCGGGGGAGTCAGTTTGTGTCCAGGTTCTGGCGCGCCTTTTGCTCCCAGTTGGGGATTCATCTCTCCTTCTCCTCGGCCTACCACCCTCAGTCCAATGGGGCCGCAGAACGATCCAATCAGGCCTTGGAGCAATTCCTTCGTTGCTATGTCTCCGATCACCAAGACAATTGGGTTGACCTCCTGCCTTGGGCTGAGTTTGCCAGGAACACGGCGGTGAACTCTTCCTCTGGGACGTCTCCCTTCATGGCCAACTATGGGTTCCAACCTGCCGTGTTACCGGAGGTATTCTCTCCCCAGGATATTCCGGCTGTGGAGGATCACCTTTCCGTCCTACGTGCTTCTTGGGTACAGATCCAGAGGTCCCTTGAGGTCTCTGCGCAGCGCCAGAGACTCCAGGCTGATCGCAGACGAGCGCCTGCTCCTTCCTACCAGGCCGGAGACCGTGTATGGTTGTCCACCCGCAACCTCAACCTTCGAGTGCCCACTCCCAAGCTGGCGCCTCGCTTTGTTGGTCCCTTCCGAGTGCTTCGCAGGGTAAACCCGGTAGCCTATGCCCTTGCGCTTCCTCCTGGCATGCGGATCTCCAACGTGTTTCATGTCTCCCTGTTGAAGCCACTGGTGTTTAATCGTTTCACTTCCTCGGTTCCTCGGCCTCGTCCGGTCCGAGTGGGCAATCGTGAGGAGTATGAGGTGAGCAATATCCTGGACTCACGCCTGGTCCGCGGTCGGGTGCAGTTTTTGGTTCATTGGCGTGGTTATGGTCCAGAGGAGCGTTCCTGGGTTCCCTCCGCAGATGTCCATGCTCCTGCCTTGCTCCGAGCCTTCCACGCACGCTTCCCTCAGAAACCGTTCTTTGCTCCGCGGAGGAGGGGCCCTTGAGGGGGAGGTACTGTCATGGTCTTACCTTCTTGCTGTTTCTCCTTCGTTTGACATGTGCTGGCGGCCATCTTGGTTTCTGGGTTTCTTGTAACCTCCCACCCTGCGGCTCCTCCTTCCCACTGGGAGGAGCTGGATGCCTAGCTCATATATATATAGGAGGTCTGTGGCTTCAGTTCCCTGCTTGGTCCCCCTGTGTTCACATGCTTCTAAGACTGCTGCTGCTTCTGGTTCCTGTTCCTGGCTTCGTCTGACTACCCTGCTGGTTCCTGATCCTGGCTTCGTCTGACTACCCTGTTGGTTCCTGATCCTGGCTTCGTCTGACTACCCTGTTGGTTCCTGACCCCTGGCTTCGCAAAGACTCTGCATCAGTTTCGCCATCCGTTTGGACTTTTGCTTTACAGCTTGTTTTTCAATAAAGCTTTCTTATTTTCACTTATCTGTTGTTGTACGTCTGGTTCATGGTTCCGTGACACTGGGGTATTGGTAGACTACAAAGTAGTCCAGATGGTTTTGTAGTGTCAATTTTGGACCTTGCACAGATGTCACATGAAGAAACAAATTTTTGTACAGACGTCTTCATATCAGGCCACCAAAACTGCCTGGTGAGCAAATTAAAGGTTTTCGTTATACCCATATGTCCTGCCATGGGCACATCATGCGATAACTCCAAGATCTTGGTGCGCATAGTAGGGGGTATGTAGAGTTTGTCATTGTAATAGAGGAAGCCTTCTGCATCGGTACTTAGTTGTGGTGGAGGTGAATCCATTCTTATACTGTGCAAAATCTCTTCCTTCAAGGAACGGACAACACCAATAATGCGTTCATAGGGTATTATGGGAATGGAAGGGATTTCGGCGCAGTTATCTTCGGTTAATCGTGATAGCGCATCCGCTTTTTTATTTTTGTCTGCAGGCGTGTAGGTCACTAGGAAATTAAATCTTAAAAAGAATAATGACCATCGTACCTGCCGGTGGGAGAGAGTCTTGTTAGTCTGGAGGTATTGAAGGTTTTTATGATCTGTATATATGAGTATTGGTAACTGGGTACCTTCAAGCAGATGTCGCCAATTCTCCAGTGCCAGTTTTATAGCAAGCAACTCCTTTTCACCCACTGGGTAATTCACCTCTGGGCTGCTTAGTGATTTTGAAAAGAAAGCAACTGGGTGGAGTGATGAAGTGTTTGTTGGTCGTTGGGAGAGAACTGCTCCTACTGCCATATTTGACGCATCTACCTCCAGAATATATTGGAGGGATGGGTCTGGATGGCATAGTATGGGAGCAGAGGTAAAGCTTGATTTTAACAAGCAGAAAGCTTGATTTGCTTCTTCTGACCATTTGAATGTTTTTTTTATACTTGTCAGTTGTGTGAGAGGTCTCACAATAGCGGAAAAGTTCTTGATGAACTTCCTATAGAAGTTCGAGAATCCAAGAAATCGCTGTAGGGCCTTACGAGTTGTTGGTATAGGCCAGTCTAGAATACAGGATATCTTACTCATATCCATCTTAATTCCAGTTTTGGATATGAAGTATCCTAGAAATAATATTTCTTCTTTATGAAATAGACATTTTTTTAATTTCACATATAGTCTGTGTGAGAGCAGTCTGGACAACACAAGTCTTACATGTTTTATGTGTTCAGGCATAGATCGAGAATAAATAAGTATATCGTCTAGGTATACTACAACACAGACATCAAGTAAGTCTCTAAAGATGTCGTTTATGAATCTTTGGAAAGCTGCGGGAGCATTACATAGCCCGAATGGCATCACAAGGTATTCGAATAGTCCATATCTGGTTCTGAATGCTGTTTTCCACTCATCCCCGTCACGGATTCGGATTAGCTTGTATGCCCCTTTCAGGTCTAATTTGGTGAAATAAGTAGCCCCACGCACCTGTTCAATAAGTTCAGGGATGAGCGGCAAAGGATAGCGATCCTTTATCGTAATCGTGTTTAATTGCCTATAATCGATAATAGGCCTGAGACTGGAATCCTTATTGCGGACAAAGAAAAGTCCTGGCAATTTGCTGTTAGGGAGTAGATCGATAGTGCAATCGTAATCCCTATGGGGAGCATTTTTCTCAAGGAACACTTCGGACAGATCCTGATAGCATAGTGGTGCAATTTCATCTGACACCACAGACAGAATCTTCCCATAAGATGGGAGGTTACACGTATTCTCACAATAGTGAGAAGGGAAAACCAAAGTCTGTTTTTTCCAATCTATGATTGGTTGGTGTGTGTGTAACCAGGGAAGTCCCAAAATAATAGGAAAATGGGGTGAGGATAGTATGTCAAAGGTGATGGTCTCCACATGTGATTCGTTGGTAGTGGCAAGAAGTGCCTGTGTCTGGTTGGTGATTGGACCAGAAGACAGTGGAATACCATTAATGAAACTAACAGAAACAGGCTTAGATTTTGAAATAATAGGTATTTTATTTAAGGTAACAAAGCGTGTATCAATATAGTTTCCACAAGATCCAGTGTCGATCATAGCCTTGGTGGTGATCCTAGTTTGGTCCCACTGTAATATTAAATGAACAAAAAGATAGGGGTTAGAAAAGGAAGTCGTTAATCCTCCCAGCAAGACATGTGAACACTCACCCTCTTTTTTGCGGACAAGGGGACAGACGCTTATCAAATGATCCGAGGATGCGCAGTACATGCAGAGATTTCTGGATGTTCTTCTAGCTCGTTCAGTAGTCGTTAAAGGTGGGCGTATGGTTCCTACATCCATGGGAGTAGGGTCAACGGCCGAAATCTGAGAAGGACTAGACAATGGCATTCCCATCTTTTCAGCCCTTCTTTCTCGCAGTCGTCTGTCGATGTTGATACTAAGTTGTATCAAGGCCTCCAAGGTGCCAGGTAAATCCGCTCGGGCGAGCTCGTCTTTAACAGCTTCCGATAACCCGAGTCTGAATTGAGTTCGCAAAGATGTGTCATTCCACCCTGAATCAAGGGTCCATTTTTTGAACTCAGATACAAAGTCTTCTACAGGTCTCCTTCCTTGTTTTAAGGCCCTCAACTGAATATCAGCAGTACTCTGCCTATTGGGGTCATCGTATAAACTAGCGAGTTCCGTTAGGAATAAGGAATAGGTGTTGAGAATCTGATCATTATTCTCAAAGAGAGAGTCTGCCCAGGCCCGTGGATCACCCGTCAAGTATGAAATAACGGTACAGACTTTTATTTGATCAGTGGGGTATGTACGAGGTTTTAACAAAAAAAGCAATTGACATGCGTTTTTGAATTCACAAAATTTTTTCCGATCACCTGTAAACACTAGAGGAGGGTTTATTTTAGGTTCAGGAGGCTGAACAGCAGTAAGCCGTGAGAGCTGGGTTACCTGCTGTGTCAGAGTCTGATTCTTTTCTTGTACGTCAGTCAGAGCAAGTATTAACGCTTTTACTTGTTGTGTTAATTGTGTCACTTGAGTGGGTAATTCTGCTGAATCCATTTTTAAGGTTCGTTCAATCTGTAACGCTCCTGTGTTTTTATTATAGTCTGGATTTGCAGCTGCAAAATCTCCACTCAGTAGTCATGTAGAGATGTGTTGAATACCAGATCCAACTCTCCAGGACTCATCACTGTGGGCCTGTCAGCTTCAACATACAGATATATACACACTCAATGAGATGTTCCTGGAGTGATAGGATGTATATGATAGTATGAAGGTGATGTGCTGAAGGGACAGGTGTGAACAGTGACAAGGATGGTAATCACTTGATAGGTTTTGTATAGGAGAGTTCAAGATGGTATTTAGGAATGCAGATAGGTTAGTATCGAGTATGCTAACAGGTGGTGAGGACAGCAGATGACAAATACAGGATAGACTAACCCAGTGCAAGGATAGATAGTAGTAGACAGGAGAGCTAGCAATCTATGCAGCAGTGCAGATGATAGATGGTAGTAGGCTGAAGAGCTAGCAATCTATGTAACAGTGCAGATGATAGGATAGTATGGATAGGTAGTAACAGTCCTTAATGTGCATAGGTAGATAGTGCAATAAGGTTATGGAGGGTTCCCCTGCGGGGTACTTATCACTTGTAATGTTAGTAGTTTAGAGAGGTCCAGTAGATAAGGAATGATCCGGTAGCGAGATACAGGGATCAGTAGCGAGGTTCCGGTCTGCTCCAGGTAAAGGGAATAGCTGGAGGTTCCGATCGAGAGACAGGCTTGAAAGCATGTGGATAACAAGGCAGGAAAGCAGGGTGAGATAGCCATAAGTAGAAGCAGTATTCCAAGAGTGATCGGGTAGCGAGATACAAGATCAGTGAGTGAAACAAGTCCAGGTAGCGAGATACATGAGCGAGTAACATCAGGTATGGCTGCTTCAGGAATGGCTTGATCGAACCAACCATGCGGTTGAACGAACAATGTGAGTGAGACCGTCGGCGGTTGAAATAGCCGCTCTGCGGCGCTCAGCAGTGACATCATCGTTCTTAAAGGTATATGCGTACCACCTGAAGAGAAAGGTGGGACGCATTACAGAGAAAGTGGTGATTAAGGGTACCGGAGGTACCAGAATCTTACAACCAGAACCCTTTAAATATCAGACCAGGCTTAGAACGGTTAATGTAACTTTACTGGAGAAATGTGGCATGACAGTTCAATATGAACAACGTCCTTTCCCTAATCCTACCTAGAATAATGTAGTGGCCCCGGCAAGCCTCCATGAGGTGAGGGTCCATAATGGCATTGTCCATGTCTTGCATGTCCTCCAAAAACCCTGGCTTCTTTCGTAGCGCCAATGACTGTGCTCACAGGTGCTGCTGGAACTCACTGGACCCACTGAAACCTGCTCTCTCCAGACCTCAGCCTCCCCTCTTTTAACCACTTTACCACCGGAGGATTTTGCTGTCTTACGTCTAGGCCACTTTTTGTGATTCGGCACTGTGCGACTTTAACTGACAATTGCGCGGTCATGCAATGCCGTACCCAACCGAAATTTACGTCCTTTTTTTCCCACAAATAGAGCTTTCTTTTGGTGGTATTTGATCACCTGTGCGATTTTTACTTTTTGCGCTATAAACAAAAAAAGAGCGTAAATTTGGAAAAAATAACAATATTTTTCAAATTTTTTTATATGAAATTCCCCCCAAAAAAATGTAAAAATCAAAAATTTTTTAAATTTTTGGCCAATTTGTTTTCTGCTACCTATGTTTGGTAAAAAAATCACAATAAGCGTATTTTGATTGGTTTGCACAAAAGTTATTGCGTTTACCAACTAAGGGAAAGATTTCTGTCATTTTTGGTGTTTTTTTTTTAACGAGTAATGGCGGCGATCTGCAATTTTTTTTGCGGGACTGCGACATTGCGGCGGACAAATCGGACCCTTGACTGACATTTTTGACACTTTTGGGGTTACCAGTGACATTACTACAGTAATCAGTGCTATAAATATGCACTGTTACTGTAAAAATGACACTGGCAGGGAAGGAGTTCATTTTATTGGAGAGGGAGGGGTTAATGTATGCCTGGTGCTTAATGACAGGTGTGGGGGGAGGGGACTGTGTGACACAGGGACAGATCGCAGGTTCAGCTATGCTGAACACTGCGATCTGTCCCTGCCTGTCACTTAGGAGATCCGCCCGCTTTGTTTACACAAGCGGGCGGATCTCCAGACTTGATTCCCCGACGATCGGGGAAGAGCAGCGGCGATCGCCCCTGGCCCGACTCCCACTGAGACTGAATACAGCGGGAGCGAGCCTCCGGCGCCGCCGAGAAAGGGGAGTGTCTACGTCGCCAGACGATAACGAACCGCTTTGCCCCAGTAGAGCTCAAGTGAGCAGCGGCAAAGTGGTTAAAAAACACAGGTGGGCTGGCTGGGACCTGGGTACTGAGCTAGAAACACTTAAGCTTGGTTCACACTAAAAGGAAAAAAAGATGGGGTTTTGAAGGCCTTGAAGGGGATGATCATAATGTACAACACATTTATTTCATAAAATCCATGTTTATTAAATCAAGTAAAAAGCATGTACATATTCATGCCATAAAAAGGACATACATCAATTGAGAACACATAAAAAACATATTGAACATAAATACGAGTGCTCCTGTAGGGGGAGCATCAATATCTTAACCAAACAGTGGGTCTCAAATGGAAATGGTAGGGAATGGTCCCTGCACAGCCGACATGTTTCGCATAGTCGTGCTTCTTCAGGGCTAAAGAGACCAAAACCAGCCAGTATTCCCAATAGGAGAGATAAAAGGCGGACAACTGTTGTCTGTGCAGGCTCCGGATGCGAGCCAAGAGAGTAATTCAGATGAAGTATAGTATATACGGAGATGTGGGTAAATCTCTTGCTTTCGTATGATCAGGATACCTATATACTCAAATTCATGATGTATACTTCTTATTATAGTAATTTGATAATATTAATGTTTATCCACCTCCACATCAATGATATAATATGTTTACCTTAATGGGGATATATACCGCCCCAGGCAGGTATACCTCTATGTGCTCACCACGGGGGGGATATTGTCCCAGCCAGGCGAAGGAGAGAGGCATAGCAACGGGGGAAGATAGACAATCCCTCCCTGTAAGTGTGTGCTCCACACATCCGCCTGCCTTGGTTCACACTACTGCGGCCTAAACGTCGTGCGACTTTGCCAGGCGACTTCCTGGTGATTTGAGCACTACTTTGATGCAACTTTGTCTTGTGCAGATATAACAGCATACAGGAAGATGCCATGCACTGCCTGGATAATCTTCCTGTAATGTCAGATCCAAATCACATCAATATACACTGCTCAAAAAAATTAAAGGAACACTTTTGAAAACACATCAGATCTCAATCGGGAAAAATATAATGCTGGATATCTATACTGATATGGACTGGGTAATGTGTTAGGAATGAAAGGATGCCACATTGTTTGATGGAAATGAAAATGATCAACCTACAGAGGGTTGAATTCAAAGACATCCCGAAAATCAAAGTGAAAAAAATGATGCAGCAGGCTAGTCCAATTTGCAGAAATTTCATTGCAGAAACTCAGAATGGCGCTCAGTAGTTTGTATGGCCCCCACATGTTTGTATGCATACCTGACAATGTCAGGGCATGCTCCTAATGAGACAACGGATGGTGTCCTGGGGTATTTCCTCCCAGATCTGGACCATGGCATCACTGAGCTCCTGAACAGACTGAGGTGCAACCTGGCGGCGTTGGATGGACCAAAACATAATGTCCCAGAGGTGTTCTGTTGGATTTATGTCAGGTGAGCATGGGGGTCATTCAATGGTATCAATTAGTTCATTCTCCAGGAACTGGCTGCATATTCTCGCCTCATGAGTCTGGACATTGTCGTACACCAGGAGGAACCCAGGACCCACTGCACCAGTGTAGGGTCTGACAATGGGTCCAAGGATTTCATCCCGATACCTAATGGCAGTCAGGGTGCCATTATCTATCCTGTAGAGGTCTGTGCGTCCCTCCATGGATATGCCTCCCCAGACCATCACTGACCCACCACCAAACAGGTCATGCTAAACGATATTACAGGCAGTATAACTTTCACATCTGTCACATGTGTTCATGTTAAATCTGCTCCCATCTGTGAAAAGCACAGGGTGCCAGTGGCAGACCTGCCAATTCTGGTGTTCAATGGCAATTGCCAATCAAACTCCA
>NC_138778.1:147322925-147430425 GCF_965119305.1 Pelophylax lessonae
GACGCTCTTTTTTTGTTTTGTTTTGCAAAAAATCGCACAGGTGATCAAATACCACCAAAAGAAAGCTCTGTTTGTAGGAAAAAAGGACATCAATTTTATTTGGGTACAGCGTCGCATCACTGCACAATTGTTAAAGTAACGCAGTGTTGAACGCAAAATAGGGCCTGGTCAGAAAGGGGGCAAAATCTTCCACTTTGACAGTGTGAGGCGAGGAGAGCCGATAAACGGAACTTCCTCATTTACATGTGATCGGCTGTGATTGGACACAACCGATCACATGGGTAAAGAGCCATGTCATTGACTCTTTACCGAGATCAGGGTCGCGCCGTGTCCTAGCAACATGGCGTGGCCTTGATCGCCCGGGGGCGCGCGAGAGAGGCTGTTCTGGTGCGCCGTCATGACAGCATCCCAGAACAATAGCTGCACCGCTCCGCCATCATTTGACAGCGGGCGGGTAGCAAGTGGTTAATGTAAAATGTATTTTATTTGTTTAGAAATGTAAAACATGGATGCTTAATATATATATTTGGTTTTAGTTGATAAGTCCCGGGTCACACTTGTGCGATGCGGGAAGGCTGCGAATTCGCAGCCTGTTCCCGCATCGCAAACGCACCCCTGGCAGTTCACACTGCCATATGCGATACGCTGGGGGTGTCAATGAAATGTTAACGACACCCCCAGTTTGATCGCATATCGCAGTGTGATCTGACAGTTCGCACAGGATCGGTTCACACAAGTGTGAACCACTGTGCAATCCGATCCTGATGCGTGTTTGGTGCGGATACAGTGCGAATTCAGCCATACAAAGTGTATGGCTGAATTCGCATCCGCACATCCGATCGCATGTAATGAAGGAGCAGTGCTCTCCGAATTACATGCGATCGCCGCACTCGCAGTAATGTGAACCGGCCCTAAAACTGTACTGTTTGATAGTGGAAGGAGCAAATGGAGGCTTCACGCATGTGCACGTTATATACTGTACTTGATAATTCAATAAGCTGTTATAGCTCTGTAAGAAGCTGCATTTGGAAGACTTGTATACTTGTTTGAAATATTTTGTTTCAATAAAAACTGCTGGATTGAAAAAAAGAATATAATAGAATAAAACAGAACAGAATACAAAATAAAAGAATAGAAAAAATAGATTAGAAAATAAAGGAATATAATAGAAAATAAAAGAACAGAATACAATGGAATAGAGAATACAGAAATAGAATAAAAAAATAATAGAATAGAATAAAATAGAAAGAATCTAACCATCTTTTGAAATTCGAATTTCAAATATAATGCATTTAATTTCGAACAGAATAGAAAAGAATAGAATAGAAAAGAATAGCCTAGAACAGAAAAGAAAAGAATAGCCTAGAACAGAAAAGAATAGAATAGAAAAGAATAGCCTAGAACAGAATAGAAAAGAATAGCCTAGAACAGAAAAGAATAGAATAGAAAATAAAAAAAACAATAGAATAAAAAGAAAATAACCTTCTGAAATTCGAATAGAATACATTTCAAATTTGAATAGAATAGCAATTAATGGTGCAGGGTTGCGGGTGTGGGCATTGGTCGCAGTGCATCAGCGCCACGCTCCTCCTGATGGGATGTGACGTCAGTCTTGGCGATGGCGTCCCGTCACGTGTCTTACATCTGTGCTTTAAATGGGGAAGCTGTGTGGTGGCCGCAGTCAGTCCGGCAGCTCCCCTAATGATCTAGCACTTGCATGACGCTGGTGCGATCCCTGCCTTAGCGCCATTACAGGTACATTTTTCTTGGTATAATCTTTACCACTCTCACCACTCTTCATTGTTTTATTTTTTACATATTCTATGGCTGTGTTAGCCAGCACCACTATCTGGGTATCTTTTTTTCTGTGTCTCACACATTCTTTCACCAGCCATCTCTTGTATTGCACTCTCATTTCCTACTCTAATGTCCACTTCTTTATTGGGGATCTATGATATCCACTTATTGTTACTTTGCTGGGACTTTCATTATCACCACTGTTCCTCTATGTGGTTGTTCCACATACTTACCACCATATCATTTTATCCATTTGCTCTGTTTTCTTTTTTTCTTTCTCTTCTTCTTTTCTCCCCTCTTTCACACTTTGGTTCTCTGGATCTCACTTTTAGTTATATTCTCCGCTTTACCCATATCATTATAATACTCTATTATATATATTTGCATACAAACCTTTATTATTTCTATAGATGTACAACTATTTGGCTAGTGGAGACTATTTGAGATCCCTTTATGGAGATCCTTATCACAATCTTCAATTCACTACCTGCCTGGCACATGCAGTCTTCGCCCCCTCAGTGTCCGTGATGGACATTTCTCCGGATGATATATGACCCTTGATACAGCTGTTACCTAATTGTAAGCCACACCTTCCTGTAGGTTTTCGTGGTATATGTATGTATTCGTTATACTGTTATTTATGATTATACAGTCAGGTTCGTAAATATTGGGACATCGACACAATTCTAAACTTTTTGGCTTTATACACCACCACAATGAATTTGAAATGAAACAAACAAGATGTGCTTTAACTGCAGACTTTCAGCTTTAATTTGAGGGTATTTACATCCAAATCAGGTGAAAGGTGTAGGAATTACAACAGTTTGTATATGTGCCTCCCACTTTTTAAGGGACCAAAAGTAATGGGACAGATTAACAATCATAAATCAAACTTTCACTTTTTAATACTTGGTTGCAAATCCTTTGCAGTCAATTACAGCCTGAAGTCTGGAAAGCATAGATATCACCAGACGCTGGGTTTCTTTCCTGGCGATGCTCTGCCAGGCCTCTACTGCAACTGTCTTCAGTTCCTGCTTGTTCTTGGGGCATTTTCCCTTCAGTTTTGTCTTCAGCAAGTGAAATGCATGCTCAATCGGATTCAGGTCAGGTGAATGACTTGGCCATTGCATAACATTCCACTTCTTTCCCTTAAAAAACTCTTTGGTTGCTTTCGCTTCGGGTCATTGTCTATCTGCACTGTGAAGCGCCGTCCAATGAGTTCTGAAGCATTTGGCTGAATATAAGCAGATAATATTGCCTGAAACACTTCAGAATTCATCCTGCTGCTTTTGTCAGTAGTCACATCATCAATAAATACAAGAGAACCAGTTCCATTGGCAGCCATACATGCCCACGCCATGACACTACCACCACCATGCTTCACTGATGAGGTGGTATGCTTTGGATCATGAGCAGTTCCTTTCCTTCTCCATACTCTTCTCTTCCCATCACTCTGGTACAAGTTGATCTTGGTCTCATCTGTCCATAGGATGTTGTTCCAGAACTGTGAAGGCTTTTTTAGATGTTGTTTGGCAAACTCTAATCTGGCCTTCCTGTTTTTGAGGCTCACCAATGGTTTACATCTTGAGGTGAACCCTCTGTATTCACTCTGGTGAAGTCTTCTCTTGATTGTTGACTTTGACACACATACACCTACCTCCTGGAGAGTGTTCTTGATCTGGCCAACTGTTGTGAAGGGTGTTTCCTTCACCAGGGAAAGAATTCTTCGGTCCTCCACCAGTTGTTTTCCGTGGTCTTCCGGGTCTTTTGGTGTTGCTGAGCTCACCGGTGCGTTCTTTCTTTTTAAGGATGTTCCAAACAGTTGATTTGGCCACACCTAATGTTTTTCCTATCTCTCTGATGGGTTTGTTTTGTTTTTTCAGCCTAATGACGGCTTGCTTCACTGATAGTGACAGCTCTTTGGATCTCATATTGAGAGTTGACAGCAACAGATTCCAAATGCAAATAGCACACTTGAAATTAACTCAGGACCTTTTATCTGCTCCTTGTAAATGGGATAATGAGGGAATAACACACACCTGGCCACGGAACAGCCGAGCAGCCAATTGTCCCATTACTTTTGGTCCCTTAAAAAGTGGGAGGCACATATACAAACTGTTGTAATTCCTACACCTTTCACCTGATTTGGATGTAAATACTCTCAAATTAAAGCTGAAAGTCTGCAGTTAAAGCGCATCTTGTTTATTTCATTTCAAATCCATTGTGGTGGTGTATAGAGCCAAAAAGATTAGAATTGTGTCAATGTCCCAATATTTATGGACCTGACTGTATGTATTCTTTCTAGATATTTGACTATGCATACTCCTGATGAAGTGAATCTTCACGAAACGCGTAGAGTCTAACATAGGCAACCCATCCATTACAAGTTTTTACTATGTCTCTGTATTTTAGGACCTTATTACAATGTATCAGACTGTACCAGGTTTACACTGTACTTTTTTGTATGATTGTCTTGGACCATTTACACCCATATGTGTATCATTTATGTCTATCCCATTACCATGGGTTTACATGATTTCTGTGAACACTTTGGTTATACTGTCAATTGGTATATAGACTTTTAATAAACAGATGTATTATTACCCTTCTGGTCTTTTTCATGACTTATTTACAATTTATTTACAGCTGGTCACACCTCATATAAAGTCCCAATGTTGTTTTTTGTTTCTTGTTTTTGCTTTATACATTTCAAATTTGAATAGAATAGCAATTCATGGAAAATAAGACCGGGTTCACACTAGCGCGACTTGTCAGGCGACTTGGTCGCCTGACAAGTCGCGGTGGGTCGCCTGCCAAAGATTAGCACAGGACCCGTTCTAATAGGAGCGACACAAGTCGCTCCAACTTAGAAAAGGGGTCCTGTACTACTTTGGGGCGACCTGGAGGCGACCTGCATTGACTTCAATGATATGAAGTCCGTGCATGTCGTGCCGAGGTCGCGGTGCACCGCGACTTCACAGGTCGCCCCAGCAAGTAGCGTCGCCACATGTGTGAACGGGGTCTAAAATAAAAGAATAGAATAGAATTAAAAAAAAAAGAATAAAATAGAATAGAAAGAATATAACCATATCCCATAAATCGAAAAGAGTAAATTAAAATAGAATAGAAAAGGATAGCTTAGCAAAAACATCTCTTCCAATATGGTAAGCTCTGTTAATTTCTTTCACCTACAGACTGGGAGACCTTGGGGTGGTGGGACATGTAGTTTTTTCAGAGGAGATATTAGTTCTCAGACTACAGACAGAGGTCATGCATGTTTCAAAAAACGTAAAAATCGGAAAACAGTTTACCAGGGTGATCGTGTAATTTACCTACCTCAGGACTGCCCGCCTGCAATGTACTGTGGACAGACAGCCCATAGAGGCACAGCGGCATACTGGTACATCGCTGTCTGTTTACGGGTTTAGGACACGCACATGCACGCCCCCCCCTCCCCCCCCCCCCCCCCGCGCCGATACAGCTGATGGGCCAATCACAGCCCAGAGCCATTTGTTGACAATGAACACGGGGCTCTGTTCAGAGGGAACAATTGTTAGGCACACATTTAACCCCTTGATTACCTGAGATGTTAACCCCTCCCCAGCCAGTGTCATTAATACAGTGATAGTGTATATTATTTTTACTGAAAACTGTATTGGTGTCACCGGTGATGTTGTCAAATTGTCCACCGCACCATCACCATCCCACTATAAGTCACTGATTAGTAGTATAAAAAATAAAAATTCCAGTATATATACCATAGTTTGTAGACGGTATAACTTTCACGCAAACCAATCAATATACACTTATTGAGATATTCTTTTTTACAAAAGATATGTAGCCGAATCCATTTTATTTTTTCAATATGTTCAGTCTTTTTTCATTTATATAATAAAAAATAAAAAACCTAGTGGTGATCCAATACCACCAAAAGAAAGGTCTATTTGTGTGGAAAAAAATGATATAAATTTTGTTTATGTAAAGTGTTGCATGACCGTGCAATTGCCAATTAAAGTAGTGCAGTGGACATGAAGTAGGTAAAACCTTCCAAAGGTGAGGTGGTTAAAGAAGGGGGCGTGGTTTATTTGATCAACACAACTCACTTAACCATAGAAATGCTCCAATGCCCTTACAAAGGCTTCCACACATAGGCAATTCTTGTAATAATGAACATCTCCTAACCACTTCCCACCAAAGAATGTACTCATACGTCCTTGGGTTTTGGGGGTTATACTGGGATGGGGGGGGGGGGGTGCACCTACAGGCATCATTGTTTGCAGCCAGCGATTCTCTACAATGCAGAAGTGATCTGATTTGCTACATAGATGTGTAGAATGAAAGGTGATGGCGCTGCTTCTTAAAGTGCAAATAAGTATAAGATTTTTAAATATATAGCATAGATATGATTGAGGGATGGGTGAGATTAAAAATCAATGACCAGGTAAAAAGATCAAACATATGTTGTTATAAGGAATATAAAATCTTCTATAAAATATGAGATATAAGAAACAGCCACCAGAGGGCGTAATGCAAAGTACAGGCTACAACAAGAATAAAATATAATAAATGTATAAAAATAAATAAATTGATAAAAAATTCCAAACAGTGCTGATTCCGCAAGTGATAATATAAATAGTGGTGGATCCTTCCATCCATATACCCTTGAGTGGCCATATTTGATCAACCCACGAAGTTTTGGATACTACACCATTTGCATAGGATTCCACTACCGGACCCCAATTTAAGAAACTCCGGACCCCACATTACATCTCCCCAGGAAGGGAACCACCACACAGAGCCAGGATCAAACGAGATACCTCTACAGTACCCGCTCTATACCCCTGTGTGGGGTGGGTACATCTGGTGAGTAGGTCTTTCTACTAGGGGCCACCCCACCACTCACCAGTCACCCACCTGGGGGTCACCGTAAGATACCTGTTCACCTTATCCGTGGTCACTATCACTAATTTATGGACATATTATTTATATGGACTAATTGAATACCACTTTGCTTGCATTTTGCACTAATAAGTTTCCCGCACCTTTTTATTCACCCGCAAATAATTGTTTTGCACACTCATTCATTTCGCACCCACTTGATTATACTTTTTGGTATTATATCACTTTTGCTGCACTTTATAGCAATTGCTTTTTGCACATCCATCTTGTGCATAACAGTTTCCCGCACATTTAATATTTACATATTTTTCTTGCACATTTGCACTATTTATTTACCATTTTTGTATACTTGATCCACCACTATTTATATTATCACTTGCGGAATCAGCACTGTTTGGAATTTTTTATCAATTTATTTATTTTTATACATTTATTATATTTTATTCTTGTTGTAGCCTGTACTTTGCATTACGCCCTCTGGTGGCTGTTTCTTATATATCTTATATCTCATATTTTATAGAAGATTTTATATTCCTTATAACAACATATGTTTGATCTTTTTACCTGGTCATTGATTTTTAATCTCACCCATCCCTCAATCATATCTATGCTATATATTTAAAAATCTTATACTTATTTGCACTTTAAGAAGCAGCGCCATCACCTTTCATTCTACACATCTATTTATATAGTCTGCTGGCTATAGTCTAAGGTAGGCTGCAGCTCCTTTGTGCACACACTTTACTTATCCTTTGACATCCTTAGCGCGGATTTATTCAGATACTGATTTGCTACATAGCCACTCATTCACTTCTGCATGTGGGGGAAGGGGGTCCCACCCCCCCTCCCGCTGCCAACTCTCCCGGGCTCTCATGTCCCATTGTGGAGGCCGGGAGTGATGCGGCGATGGCTGCCTGGACCCCAATTCTTTTTTGGTATTCAAAGCAGACTCACTCATCCATTCATGTCTCCATGCTTTATTTTGTCAACCACTTAAAGACCAGCCCTTTTTCTGACATTTGTTGCTTACAAGTTTAAACCAGTGTTTTTTGCTAGAATATTATTTAGAACCCCCAAACATTATGTATATTTGTTTCATGATTCTTTAGATCTCTTACTCATAACCATGATTGGTTATGAGTAAGCGATCTAAAGAATAGTGAAACTTGTCAACCTGTCCCATGTCTGTGTGATGCACTGTATGTATTCAAGTTTATGGGGAATTAAACACTTCCATTTTCATCTTCTCCTGAGTGCGGTCAAACTTTCTCTTTGATTACTTGATTACTGGATGGCGGATCCGACCTGCACCGGAGTGCTTTGCCTCACCTGAGCGGATTTTTTTCTGTTACTACAAACAGTAGCCCAATGGCTCGCGACAGTGGATGACATTGAGCGGATGAAGGATCTGACCTCTGCTCTCTGGGATAAGTCAGAGGAATATTAGAACAAATTGTTTAACTAGGATCTTTTCGCTTCTCCGATTAATACCTCCAATACGTGTAACTTTTAATCCAGGTTTTTTTTCTCAGAAAATAGGTGCAGGAAGTCAACCAAGACCCCCTTAGACACACACACACACCTTCCAAATTGCATCAAATAGTGGGTGTGGTCACATTTCGTTAACAGTGGGAGGATCTTAAATGGGCACTAAATACCAGGAGTGCATTAGATACCAAGAGCAGAGTTCAGGTTGGGCGGCGGAGGTTAACAGAGACTGCAGAGTTCAGGGGTGTGCTATGTACATGGTGTAGAGTTCAGGGTGCACTGCATACAGAGGGCAGAGTTCAGCCCTCTTCCAAAGCTGCTTACCCCTGCATCCCCCATCCATGTCCACTCTGCATGAAATACCTTGTACCACTTATGTGAATAAAGGAACTTTTCTTCATTGGATTCCATGGTAGTGTGAGACCATTTTCTTCTTTTATGCTTCTCCTGGTGGCGAGCCGAGGTTCAGCACCCACCTTGAATTGTGGACTTTGACTAGCCTGAGTGGTGTTATCTCTCTTCATTGTAAGGCCCCCCTTGCCCCTGGGTGGATTTTTACTTGTAGCCAGTGATATTATTATTATTTTGCCCCCTGCCAGTACATAAATGGCTTTACGGCTCACTCCTGGGAGCGTACTCTCTGTGATCACTGTGTCCATCGGAGACACACGTAGCAGATCAGAGTGGGATACAGGGCCTGTGATCATATACAGGTATGTAAACAAAGTGTTTCCCAGTGATTGGAAGATTTATTTATTTTTTTTACAGTGTTACAAGAGATGTCAGTGCAGCAAGCCAGTGTCCCTGATCACAGCCATACCAGTCTCAGTGTCAACATACCAGTGTAAGCCAGTAACAGTGTTCCTGATCAACACCACACCAGTCCCAGTGTTGCCAGACCAGTGTACCCAGCAATAGTGTTCTTGATCGCTAACCACACCAGTTGCAGTCACCAAACCAGTGTAAGCTAGCAACAGTATTCCTGGTCGCCATTACACTGGACCAGTGTAAGCCAGCAACAGTGTTCCTTATCGTTCCCTCACCTGTGACAATATATAAGCCAGCAACAGTGATCTTGATTGCTGCCACACCAGTGCCAAAATCACCACAACCAGTGCAGCCAGCAACAGTGTTCCTGGTCACAGTCACACCAGTCCCAGTGTCTAGAGACCAGTGTAAGCCAACAACAGTGATCCTGATTGCTGCCAAACCAGTGCCAAGATCACCACAGTGAAACCAATTTTAAATTGACCATGCTCCCAAAGTGTATGTAGTACCCTCCTAGATAGGTGCTATGAATAAAGCATAGTCTGCTCCATCTGCTTATCAGGGGAGCCTGATCGGTAGTTCTGCCTGTTGCATGTATCCATGTGTGATTCATCTGGTCTGAGGGAGTGTCCCCACTCTATCCAATAAGGGAGCCTGTTGGGCAGTGGAGGAAACCCAGCCAGTGACACACAGGCTTTGTAACTATCCCAGTGGGTTGGCACAAACAGTTATGCATCCTGGGATATGTTATAAAAGCCAAGGGCACATGTGACAGGGTGTCTTTGGGCAGGAAGTCAGGTCCCAGGAGGAGGGTGACAGCTGTCTCTCCTCCTGTTTGCTGTGGAAGGTGGTCAGATGGTCGGCCTAGTGAACCAAGAGTGTGGAGCTGAGCCAGGAGGTCCAGGAAAGCTGACAAGTGGAGTTGGAGGCAGAGCAACCATGGGAAAACCAGTGTCCGTGAGTACCGGGAAGCTTGCCTGGGGTCTGCCCAGGAAGGGGGACCACTCCAGTGAAGTGTCAGTGGACAGGAGTTCAGCACACACAGCAAGTGAGAAAGGGGGTGCCAAGTTAGACCCTGAAGAGTAATTTAAACAGGATCATACTTTCTCTCTTCACTTCAGTGGCAAGGTGAAGCAGTGGCCTTGTCGCACACATTACAGTTAGTGTCCTCAGAATTGTGCATACTTCATAGTTGGAGTATCCCACTCATCCCTTCTCCTATCCCAGTTCTAAATAAAAACACAAAAAAAACAAATCCCCTGGACTGTTCATTGTCTGAGCCAAGCATTTAAAGTGAGAAGTTTCCACAGAGTGTTGCTACGGGTAACCCAGGGGAATCCAGAAAGTGCAATTCTCAGCAGTCCTCTAGGTGGCAGTGCTAAATGTACAAGGTGCTGCAAAGTGCTTATGCAAATGTAATATCACTTTAAACATAATACAGTCAAATAAAATAAAATAATGAAATAAAATGTTATAAAGGTGCAGTGTCCATAAAGTGCAATGTCCACAGGTGCAACCACAAAATATCTCCTAAAAACGTAAGTCTTCATATTATTTTAAATCTTCATATAATTTCCACTCAGTCCATATCAGTGTGTAGATATTCCCGTGTCTTCCTTCACCAACATTTAAGCGCACATCCTACCAGAACTAGATGACCCCCATTACAGGTAGTCATACAAAGCAAACAAGGGATATCGCTTTCTTGGTCCTGTATACCAGGTGCAAAGTTCAAATAACAGCAACCGCCAGTAACGGACCCTGCTCAGCTCCACCAAGACTCTTACACAGGTAAGGAAGAGGAACCCAAATTGTTTACACCAAGATCACCACAGCCAGCGCAGCCAGCAGCAATGTTCCTGGTCACGGACACACCAGTCCTACTGTTGCCAGACCAGTTTAAGTCAACACCAGTGCCAAGATCACCACAGCCAGTGCAGCCAGCAACAGTTTTCCTGATCACAGCCACACTAGTCCCAGTGTCACCAGACCAGTGTTAATTCAGCAACAATGTTTCTGTTAGCCACACCAGTCCCAATGAAACATTTATTTTCGATTTCACATTTTCAATCCAAATCTTTAATGCCTTCAACATAGACATGATGACAGGCAAAGGTCAGTGCAACTGTCTGACGACTTGCCAGACCTGCAGTAGTCTAAAATCTCTTTCGATCACCACTTTATGATCCACTGGATCAGAGGCGTAACTAGAACCTTGAGGGCCCCAGTGCAAGAAACCATGAAGGGCTTCCCAGACCCCTGGCCTGGGGCCCTTCCCTTCAACCCTGGGGCTCTTCCCACTGATCCTGGGGCCCTTTACTCTCTTTGCAGGGGCCCCTTTATTACGGTCCCGCAGCAGGACCCTTTCAGACCCTTTCACAAGTTCTGCAGTGGGCCCCCTTCCTGCCATCTTGGGGTCTTCCCATGGTGGTGGAATGCCACGGCCCGGTTTACAAGTGTGACCTTTGTGATCCTGGAAGTTCACCCACTGGTGTCAGTAGTTTTTATTTTTTGGTATTTTCATTGTATTATTTTTTATCATTTTATTTTATTTTTTTACAATGTCACTGACTATGACTCTGTCAATTCAGAAAAGGAAGGAGCTGGTAAATGACATATTTACTGACCCCTTCCTGGTTCTCTATTGTGACACATCCCTTGCAGCAGCCGGCAGGAGAGGGAAGGGAGCACGGTGGGGACCAGGGGAGCACACGGGCCCAGAGACAGCAGAACACAAGTGAACTGGATAGGAGGAGTGGCGGGGGCAGCATACAGAGGAACCAATCTCCTCCATTTTCCTCCTGAAGCTGCAGGAGGAAAAAGGAGGACAGTGATTTCTCCACATGCTGCCCCCGCCGCCCCTCCTATCCAGGTGTACAGGGGAGCTGCACAGGCCCCCTGGAGCATGGGGCCCGGTTGCAATTGCATCCCCCGCAACCCCTGTAGTTACGTCCCTGCATTGGATCCTTAAAGGCCACTGGATTTTCTTTTGGGCAGAGTCGCATGTCTGGCCAGTCTTTGAAGAGATGCGTCCACCATAGGGGGCAGAGCTGCATCTGCTGGGCTAACTGGATACAATTTGGGAAATATGTTGTGAAGACTGGATTTCTTTTTGGGCTTTTCCCTTTCTTCTTCAATTACTTCTTTGGTTTCCCCTATTTGAGTGGTTGTAGGTCCCCCTTTCTTTAGATTGGGAAAATATTTCCATACCTTCTTCTTCAATGGGTTGATCAATATGTCTTACCAGTTTCCTATCTTTTGCTGTCTCTTTAAAGTATGGCGCACTGATCACATTTTCAGGTAGTGCTGGAGCTCCACGAGCTCAACGGACCCTATTTTCCTAATGACTTGAAAGCAGGCTTGTAGGTAGGGAAAGGGACCAAGTCTGATAACACTACAGGCTCCAAGGGCTATGATAGCCTCTAGTACTCTGATGACAGTACTCCAAAGACATGCTGGTAGGTTAATTGGTTCCTGTATAAAATTGGCCCTACTATGTATGTATGAATGTGAGTTAGGGACCTTAGATTGTAAGCTCCTTGAGGGCAGGGACTGATGTGAATGTGTAATGTATATGTAAAGCGCTGCGTAAATTGATAGCGCTATATAAGTACCTGAAAATGACAGTGAAAAACAAGGAGCCGAAGAAGGATATCGACTTCCGTGGGTGAAGAATAATGTGGCTTTTCAGTGTGCTTTCTTTTAGGGTCTCTATAAGTTTAATAAAAGCAATAATTATTGCACTGTTTGAAGTTCAAACAAGAAGAATGGCTTATGCATTGACATCCCCTACCTTTGCCATGGCTTCTGTGCATGTGATGCTGGAAGTGGGCAAGCTCTGCTAAGAAAGAGCAGAAAGATTACAATTGCCAACAAAGAATATTAAACAGACCACTTAACAGCAAAAATTGATATCTGCCATTAGAGCTAACCTTTACCAGGAAGAAAAAAAAATCAGGTTTGCCAATACTCTGCAAAAAATAATAGCAACCACTGCCTGGGAAGCCGGGACCATTTAAATCTGCCATCACTCGTCCTTGCAACTTCCAAGGGATGCTTGGCATTGTTATTACAACAGAGGTTGCCCAACAGTGGCAAAACTTTCCCACCAGCCACATCATCACCAGGAGGCGAGTAGGCATGCCTGCCATTGTTTCGCAGTGCTGAACCAGGGTGGGATGCAGTAGTAACTCGTAGAGGTAATCCTGAGGCAAGAATAAAACAAGACCACTGGGCTGGTGATGGACTCTCACTTTTATAAACTAGTAAGACCAATAAGGGTGAATCCTGTAGGATCATTGGTCAGAATGACCCTTGGTATGCTAGCAAAGTGCCAGGAAAATTAGATACATAATTACATGCTACAATTGTAATGAATATTCAACATTTCTTGAATACAGTCTATATATACATATATGTATATAATATAGCCTATCTAATAATGCAAAAACCAATGTTAGAAATCTGACATAGGCTGGATGTAAAAAACTGTTGCTGATCTGTCATTCAAAAAACAAGTGTATGTAGCGCCTACTCCCAGAGGATCTTCTGTTAAGAGACAAGTAGTACAGAAGCTGTCATCATCAAGCACAGTTTCATGCACACAGACAATACAGGCTGTCTAGGGGATGTCTTTTTAGAATTTATTGCTGAAAAACTTGGATCCAGAGGCGTAACTAGAGCCTTCAGGGCCCCGATGCAAGAAACCATGAAGGGCCCCCCCAAGATCCCTGGCCGGGGCCCTTCCCTTCAAGCCCAGGGCTCTTCCCACTAATCCTGGGGCTCTTTACTCTCGTTGCATGGCCTTTTATTACGGTCCCGCAGCAGGATCCTTTCACAAGTTCTGCAGTGGGCTCCCTTCCTGCAATCTTTGGGCCTCCCCACAGTGGTGAAATGCCAGGGCCCGGTCGCAAGTGTGACTTTTGCAATCCTGGAAGTTCACCCACTGGTTTGCTACTGGGCCCCCTGGAGCATGGGGCCCGGTAGCAATCGCAACCCCTGCAACCCCTGTAGTTACGCCCCTGCTTGGATCAGAGAAGGGTTTAGGGTCACACATGCTCCAAAATGTGAGGACAAACTTTTCAGATCCGTACAGGAGCAGTACACACTACAGTCCCAAATCAGGTCTTACTCCCAATGTCCCAGGAGTTGTCTGCCACCCAGCATCCACAGGTAGAGATAAATGATCCTTCTCCAGACCAGGACTTCAGGATAGTGCCATCCAGCAAAAGTCCATTAGCAATCACCTCTAAGCCCTCAGCCCAGTTCCTGCTGAGGTCCAGAGTGCAATCTCTTGTCTCAGTAGCTCTCTCCTTCTGGACACCTCCTGCCAGGGATTGGTAGGTACTGATAAATACTTATATTGGTCATTTGACTCCCCCTGCCCTATATCCTGGAAGCTGTTTTTTTAGGAGCCCTGTTGTGGGCTTTGGTGAAATATCAGGAGTCTGAACAGACCCCTAATATCTCACTTTTCAGACAAAAAAGGGACTGAGGACAGAGATTCCCCAGTCCCCTTCTCTGCAGCCTCAGCTGCACTGGACAGTGAATGAATGGGAAGTGCTCTGTGTTGAGCAACTCCCTGTTCATTCACAAACTGGAACATAGTAAACACTGTTTACTATGCTCTAGTTGTAAATGAAAACAGTGAGTGATCAGTACAGTTCAGTACAGTACAGTTCTGTGTTCATTCAGAAAAAAACACATTTGCCAGCCCATTTACCAGTACCTTCTATGCTCTCCACCCTGACACATCCTCTGCAGCAGCCAGCGGGAGAGGTGTGGAAGGGAGTTCCGTGTTGCTGCAGGGGGGCGCGCGCAGGGGGCCAAGCAACACAAGTAAGTAAAGGGAACCTGAAGAGAAGAGAAGAGGCGGCGGGGCTGCATTCAGGGGAACCGATGGCTGTGTTTTCTTCCTTGCAGCAGCTGAATGCTGGCAGGAGGGAGAGGGGGAGAATCGGTCATTACCGGCATTCAGCTGCTTCAATGAGGAAAACACAGCAATCGGTTCCACTAAATGCCGCCCCTTCTCTCCAGGTTTCAGGGTCACAGCATACTCCAAAACGTTAATAGCAATAAATGGGAGGACAAACTTCTTAGTAGAAAATCCTTACAGTTGCAGGACACACTACAGTTCCAAATCAGGTCTTACTCACAATGTCCCATAAGCTCTTTACCTCCCAGTATCCACAGGAAGATCCTCAGTAAGGGAGATAAGACATGCCCGGAACTTGAAGAAAATAATAAGCATAGGGCATACATGACAGGGTGGAAGGAAAACCAGGCAGAAGGGATTTAAATTAGTTGTTAGGATATGAAAGGTCAGGACTTTTACCTTTTTGGCCGAGCAGACGAGCAGACAAGGTGATGGGGAGGAGCAGGACAGAGAGTAGTTGGAGGGGAGGAGTGAAGGGGCTTCCCTTGCAGACTGGAAATCATAGGAGAAACGTCTTTCATCCAACTTTACTGTCTCTGGATCAAAGGCTCATCAAAGTAGTGCAGATGTAGCGGTCAGAGGAGTAGAGGACCGCAATGCAGAATTCAAGTACGGTACAGCAGACAGAGAGGCTGAAGCAGATACCGGCTTTATTAACCAACAGAGTATAATGGCCGGAGAATGATGTTAACAGTAATAACAGATTAAATAGGTTTACAGCAAAGTTAACTGCAACGTGATACTTAAAATGGCACTCCCGCCACCGCACACACAGAAATACAGGCTACTTTGCTATATGATCCTATCTGATTCCCGCTAACCGGGACACGTTGCTGCAACGCTCTGTCTACAGAAACCTGCTCTATGCCCTGCCACAGGTTAGCACCAGTGCACACTCACAGTTCTGTAGGTACAGCTGCTTTATCTCAGTCTCTGTGATGGTGGATGCAGTCAGGTCTCTGGATCTGTCCCTTGCTGTCTGTAGCTGCAGTCTCTTATGCACTGGTCTGGGTTTCTTTGCAGGTTGTTTATCTTGTTCTGTCACGTGGAGGTCACTGCAGTCTGGCCCCTTGCTCTGTAACTTGCTTGAGGTGCTCTGGGATGTTCTCTCCTCTCTTTCTCTGGTTCTCAGCTGCAGTCCGTCGTACCACAGTTCAGCTCTGTCTCCTCTGGCAAGATCCTGTTGCTCTGTCCCTGGATTATACAGTCTATATGCCCTCTCAAGGCCACAGCATGCAGTACCTTTCCTCAGCTCAGCACAGCCATAGAGAGACGAACACCACACCGTCCCAGGAACTTCCTGTTTCCTCCTCCTTTCCAGAAAAGATCCCTTCACTTAAAAAACACCAACAACTGTGGCTTATTCTCATTAACAACAACAGTGACATCTGGTGGCTGAAAGATGCATGACAGTCTGTGGGAATTTCTCAATAGAAGTACAGTGTAATGGAGTTTAGTCATTCAAGGGGCTGACCCCCTACACAGACACCTTTTCAAAGTTTCTGATTTTGAAAGTGGCATAGCTGGGAACGGGTGCCAATGAAATCAATGGGCTGTGACTTGTCATGCGACTTTGGAGTCGCACTAGTGGAAACAGAGCCTAAAACTCATTACTCGTATGTAATGAGCAATAGAAATCGATCTGTAACCTTCTAAACTTTCAAAAATGTTCCTTTGTAACTTGTTTCTTTCATATATTGCGCCGGACGCCCCCCCCCCCCCCCTCTCTCTCTCCCTCTCTCTCAGAAAAAGCTGTTAGCCCTAAACGAGGCAATGAAGACAGGAGGAGATCATGGTGAAGGATAGGAGGGATGGGGGTGGGGCTGGGCAGGGCAGGGCTAGGCATGCCTGTCTAGGAAAGATCGACAACCTTTCTCAGGAAAGTGAAAGACAGCTTATCAAATTCAGATAACAGGAAATAGCGTTGTTGGTGAAGAACAGGAAGAAGGTGTTTGTCTAACTTAGATAAGACTTTCTAAGCTACACAAGTAGCTAGCCGGAAAATGAATAATATCAAAGATAAAGATATTTAACATACTATTAATAGGAAAAATGTCATTTTTGACTGGAGTTTCCCTTTAAGCAGAGACACTTCATGGGATGCTGCCGGCTTCACACTGTTGCCTGCTTTTTTTTTTTGAGTGGAATGTAAACGGCAGGTCACGGTGTGAAGAAATACTGCCGCGTCCAGCTGATATTGGTATCCCCTCTCCATTGAAAATTGTCTCCTTGCTGATTTTGTGTGCCAGGCTGACTTTTACGAGTATTTATAGCTTGCTTTTTTGTATAGCTGTTTCTTACTTTCTCCATATACATTTGTGGCAGAGTTTGGTCATTAAATGTTCTTGTACAAGTTTGTGCTTTCACACATTTGCTTATAATTTATATTTTTTATTTGTACTTTTCTGCCTGTGGCAAAGAAAGTGGAATTTGCAATCAAATACAGAATCCAGCATTGCTCTGCAGAGCTATTACCATTTTCTGACTGAGCATCTGGTACCTCTAATGAAGATGCTGACCGCAGATTGATTTAGCTGCATTTATTTCACTCTATTTTGCCCTTTATTCTCATTTATTGGCGATATCAGATGACATGATGGGTACCTTCACCTAGGAATATTGTCCATACCTTACAGTATATTATAGAATATGTGCATCTCCCATGGGACTTTAATGCAGCCAAAATTCCCACAAACACATAAATTTAGTGGTATAAAAGTAAAAACATGTCTATTGAACGACAAGGTTAAAATTCCTCTAGTCTAGACAGCTTGACTACTAGTCTGTTGCTTGTGTCTCCTAATTTGGAGTAGAAATATCATAGCATGTATGACCTTTATTAGTTATATAGCCACCGATAGTTCCCAACTCGTTTCAACTGTAATACAGTCTTCTTCAGGGGGTGTAGGTGGAATATTTATAGATGAATAGACCAGATAATGGATTCAAATTGTTGCAGCACGTCTTATGGGGGTCCCCAGTGTGGATGATGAAGTCATGCAGCCCACAAGGGATCATGGACAGGCAGCTGGAAACAATAGCCTTAGCAGGCTAGCCACCCACTAAGGATCTCTTAATAGGTGGATGAGCATACAAAGACATAGGATATGCAAACCGTGGAGAAGTGGATTCTTGGGATGGAAGGGAAGTGAATGTTGGAACTTAAACCAGTCTCACGAGAATCTGCATAAAAGCCGTAGCATGAGCGACCCCAACGGCCAGGCCTTAGTGGGTGGCTAGCCTTAAAAATGGCTATTACTTCCAGTTGCCTGTCTCTGATCCCTTGTGGGCTGCTTGCAAGGACCGTCCAACGGGGTCACTCATGCTATGGCTCTTATGCAAATTCCAGTGAGACTGGTTAAGTTCCAACATTCACTTTCCTTTCATCCCATGCATCCATTTCTCCTCGGCTGGCATCTCTTATGTCCTTGTATGCTCATCTACCTATGGTGAGATCCTTAGAGGGTGGCTAGCATGTAAAGGCTATTGCTTTCAGCTGCCTGTCTCTGATTCCTTGTGGGCTTCATGACCTCACTGTCCACACTGGGGACCCCCATAAGACGCGTTGCAACAATTATAATTCATTATCTGGTCTATTTATCTATATATATTCCACTTACACCCCCTGAAAATGACTGTCTTACAGTTGAAGCACATATGTGGTTATATAACTAATAAAGTTCATACATGCTATGATATTTCCACCCCTAATTAGGAGACACAAGCAATAAACTAGTAGTCAAGCTGTCTAGACTAGAGGAATTTTAACCTTGTCATTCAATAAACATGTTTTTACTTTTATACCACTAAATTTATGTGTTTGTGTGAATTTTGGCTGCATTAAAGTCCCATGGGAGATGCACATGTTCTATTAGATACAGGGACAAAGTTAACCCATGATATACTCACCTCCTTTTTCAGAAATACCCTACAATATATTATATTCATATACTGTAGATAAACTTCACATCAACACTAAAGAGTAGTGAACCAATGGAAGATATCAACTTGCTGACCACACACTGTACATTTACTGTGACAGTGCGGGCCGATGTGCAGAATCATGTATTTATACCTCATTCTGCATTTACAGGTAGGTGGTGCGCACGCCTACCCGGCTGTGCTGTGATTCAGCCCCTACTGACGAAGTCAATCGGATGACGCAACGCGTATAGGGGGAGGAGCCTGTTACCCGATGCCATTCCACTGTGTAGCATTACACTGCACGGATCGCTCTACACAGCTCACACCGCTGATTGTGCTTACAAATGTGAGTGTTATTTCTTCTATCGTTGTCAATACATTTTTTTATACAGAGAGCATTAGATCGTTTTCCTCTTTTTACATTTCCCCTGGCATTTCATCCTGACCTTACCTGTGATTGGGAGTACGCCATCATCTGGAGTGTGCATGGCAGATTATCTGTTGGGATCTATCCCTTTTAAGAGAACTGCTAGTTCTGACCCATTGGTAAAACAAGGGTCAGAACCTGAGGTTAGCAGCCATCCATTATTTGGTGATAGGCGAGCACAGACACTGGAGTGATTACTACTGCACAGGAGTGATTACTACTGCACTGGCACTTTTTTGGATCAGCAATATATACACATTTTTTTTGCACTTTATTGGGACTTTTGCAATCATTTACATACTGTTTCACAATATGAAATTATGAGTGATTATTACTGCACGGCACTTTTTTGGATTACACAGGATCAGCAATATTTTGCAAATTTTTTTTTGCACTTTATTGGGACTTTTGCAATTATTTATATATTCTTTTACATTATTTATTTTGATCTATTGATAATTATATTTTTTGTAATTTCTTTATTTATTCAAGGTTGTGTTACAAACTAGTGCAATGGCATAGTAGAGAAAGGCACTGAACATGGCATACAATGGTAGATTCGCATTAGAAATAGACAGCATAACAATACAGGTCCTCAGAGGTAAAGCAGCACAATGGCTTAGCAAGAACAATAGTGAAAGACGTATACCTGGACTACATACCAATTACACAACATAATGAGAGATAATTGACAACCAACTAGTATATATAAGAATAATGATATAATAGCCAGAGACCTACGTGGCCACCGGCGGGGCCAAACCCCAATTTGTAAATGGTAGATATGAGACTAACCAAAATATACTAATGTAATCGGGGTGAGATGTTCACATAGAACTTAATGGTAGTGCATATTCTAGGTATAAACCCTAGAAAACAGGTAAAGACAGGTAATCAGAGTGAGTGTGCAAAAAAAAAAAAAAGAGATAAGCAAAGACAGAGAATGATGGAGAAATATAGACAGGGTTTAGAGATAATTATATTATAGTTATTCATTACTTGATGCACTTTAGTTTGCTATAAGTGGCGCAGCACCCCCAAAATAAAGCTCTATTTGTGTGAAATAATCAAGACATTCATGAAACAGGATTGCTGGCTTCACAATTCAGTATACAGTATAGTGCCCGGGTAAACTTAAGGGCCAGTTCACACCAGAACGCGGTGCGGGAAACCTACGTTCCACATGCGTTTACCGCACCATGTTCAAAATGCACTGCAGTTGTTATCCGCAATGGGTGCCAATATTAAGGTAATGGCATCCCAAACGCAGTGCACTTGCCCGATACAGAAGTACCATGCAATGTGGTTACAGTGAGTTTCCAAAAGTAGTGCATACACTACGTTGGGCTGAAATTGCATCACGCCAAATGAAGCCAATTCAAAATAAATGGGCTACAATCACTCCATACAGAACTGCCTGTCAATCGCACAGGAATCCACAGCATGTTCCTGTGCGATTCCCCGGTGTGAACCAGCCCTTGGCCCTCAGGCTTTACTGTCCTCTTCAGATTGGGGAACTCCTTGTTACTAAACAACAAAACAACAAGAAGGGCACACCAGCCTCGTGTATTACCTTGGGTGCCATTTATTTATAAAAGACAAGGTGCCATTTATTTATAAAAGACAAGCACATTTTACTCACCAAAGTCATGTAAGCTTGTGAATACATGACTTGATACCCAAGGTAATGCACAAGGCTGGTGCACCCTTCTTGTTGTTTTGTAGTTTACCTGAGATTCATACATTGTTGAGGGCTTATTTCTATTTGTCAGTCTTCTTAAATATATTCTCTGCTTTAAGAATTTCATCACCCATTGGAAACACGGCAAAAATGGGATCATTTATCGGCACTGATTGGTAAAATTACTCTTTAACCCTCCGATTGCAAAATCAGTTTTTTGCCACATTATCATGCAACTACTTTTAGAAGAATACAATATGACTGTAATGTTTTAAAAAATATATACTGTACTAGTAAGGATTGTAAAGAAAGTTCAGTCAGCCTGAGGACATGGCACCTGCATATGGCACGTGGCTCTTCACATAGTTTTGTAATAGGTCGCGTGCCTCTACATATGGATGTGAGTGTTTGTGTGCATGTTTGCACAAGCCTGGATTTTATGTGTTCTTAGGCACCCTCAGTAGCTGTACTGGCTACTTAAGGTTCTACCCCTCCTTTTCTCCCTAATGAGTGGTCTTCAGATGTCCTTTGGCCTGACTTGTGTTCCTGAACTGTTTTCTAAAATACCCTTCTGCTTTTCGCCTGAACTCCTAATCTCTCGTTTCGTCCTCATCTCGTCCTTAGCTTGTTACCCTGACCTGCTTCCTTCTGTTGTGTTCTGTGTTCTTCATTACTCGCATGTTACAAACCTTGGTTACCTTGAGATCCTGTCTCTATCTCCTAGTCTAGTACTTCACTAACAATAGCTGCTAACCTTCCAGAGTCAGATTTAGACCTTGGGGGGGCCCAGGGCACTTCAGGTTAGAGGGGCCCCTTATACACAGAGTTGGTTTACATTCTCAATGACAGTCACATATTTTTAAAATGCATGACACAACATCATTCTGAGATCACACATGCAGTCATAGTGCTCTATGTGTGGTTTGCTCGAGCCGCCGAAATTCATTTTTGAAAAGAGATACATTATTACAGTCCAAGGTTTTACCTTTAATGGCCAGCAAAATATCACTTCCCAAGATACATTTAATAAAAGAAAATATGTTTTAAACTATAGATTTTATATAATTTTATTCTTTTTTTATTTATTATTTTATATATAATTTTTTTATATTGTTTTATATAATTTTTATTTAAAGGTGGGCCTTTCTGCTACTTCTATTGCCTCTTATCCCCTTATAAATCCAGCCCTGCCTAGAAGGTGTCTGCTAGTTTCTTACCCTGCACACCTGTTGGTGACCTTCTGTCTACGTATGCCTGCTCAGCAGGGACTTCTGCGTGAATTTTCCAGCCCTAAAGTTCCCAATGTTCTACAGCAGCACACAAGCTTCTCCATTGCCTTTGTGACCATTGGTTAGGCTGGAAAGGTTAGAAAAGCAAGAGAGGCTAACCTTACCACTTGTGGCATCAGGTAGGTGATAAATTGACAAAAAGGTACATTTCTCATATGCTGCATACATCACAATTAGATAATTAAATCTAATGAAGTTTGAATCTGTAACGGAACCGCAACCCACACTGTATTTGTGGACTTCTGTCAGTATACTGCTTCCTCCCAGTCATGAACATAGATATCAGATTTTCCCAGCGCTTCATACAAAGCAAGCCAACAACTTAGCTTGTATAAGTTTTGGAACCTTCCAGAATAGGAACTGTTTATTCAAAAACAGGCACAACGAGATATACACTGTGGGACAACCCCCCCCCCCCACTCCCCCTTAGCAGCCAATCCACATACACATATACATCCCATAATAGGTTGATCCCAAGGCAGACAGAAACAATAGAACAATGGGATACAGGCACTTACCAATAAAAACCCCACCCACCCCACCTCACTATCTATCAAGGGTCTATGAGAGACTCCAACAATATTCAAGCAATCTGAAAAGTCAAATTGTTTATCTTTATATATTTCTTGATGGATATTGTTCAGAAATATTATTGTCCCAAATGAAACAAACCACACATATAGAACCCAGGATAACCGGGGTAACACGAAATACGGTGTGGTTGTACGAGTCTAATTAGTGCAGACCCGACTGGGGTTCTTGGTCACCCTGTGCCCCTAATAGACACAGGGGGACTTACACATAAGAGGGGCCGGGGAAGCTGGACAAGGAGTTTCCCGACCTCTCTAAAGTAATCTGGGTTCCACGAGCCCCCCACCCAAAGTGGCTCCTGTCACAGAATCTAATCAGGTAAAACAGGACAGTTTGGTGCACTGTAATGTTAATAGTGTTTCTGGTGTTATGGGAGTGTGTTATGGTATTGGAATATGGGAGTATGGTGTTAAAGTTTTGTTGTTGTTTCTTGTCGTAATGTCAATACGCCATCCCTTGAATCCTAAGGACCGTGCTAATGGAAACTGTCCATTTCACCAGGCAACAACATTGATTTTTGATTACTCAGGCAGATAGTTATGGATGAGGGGTTGTTGGGGAGAGGTCCTCTGGCTAAGCTCCAGCTTTAAAATTTAAAAATGAGTGGACCAGGATGTGTGAAAATAGAATAAAAACAGCTCTCTCTACAATACATACCTTTTTGTCAGTGCTCTCCCTGAAATTCAGTGACAGTCCTCTTCCAGGCTGAATGTTGACCAGGCTGCATGATGACCATTTGTTTGCCCTTCCAGCATCAACTTTTTAATAGAATAATGAATACATACCCTAAAGTAGATTTCAAGGCTTAGCACGTTGACAGTTAAAATACACCCTCCTGAAAGCACTGTTAGCCTATGCAAATATGCTTAAAAAGGCATTTAAATACATTTTTTACTGTCCTTTTTTTTCTGTTTTCTCTACAGCTGATGGGAGAGGACTAGTGGCAACTTCACATCAGGGCATGGAGTGTGGCGGGGAAGTGAGGAAGATCTGACTAGACTAGACTAGACTAGACTAGACTAGACTAGACTAGACTAGACTAGACTAGACTAGACTAGACTAGACTAGACTAGACTAGACTAGACTAGACTAGACTAGACTAGACTAGACTAGACTAGACTAGACTAGACTAGACTAGACTAGACTAGACTAGACTAGACTAGACTAGACTAGACTAGACTAGACTAGACTAGACTAGACTAGACTAGACTAGACTAGACTAGACTAGACTAGACTAGACTAGACTAGACTAGACTAGACTAGACTAGACTAGACTAGACTAGACTAGACTAGACTAGACTAGACTAGACTAGACTAGACTAGACTAGACTAGACTAGACTAGACTAGACTAGACTAGACTACACTACACTACACTACACTACACTACACTACACTACACTACACTACACTACACTACACTACACTACACTACACTACACTACACTACACTACACTACACTACACTACACTACACTACACTACACTACACTACACTACACTACACTACACTACACTACACTACACTACACTACACTACACTACACTACACTACACTACACTACACTACACTACACTACACTACACTACACTACACTACACTACACTACACTACACTACACTACACTACACTAGACTACACTACACTAGACTACACTACACTAGACTACACTACACTAGACTACACTACACTAGACTACACTACACTACACTACACTACACTACACTACACTACACTACACTACACTACACTAGACTAGACTACACTACACTACACTAGACTAGACTAGACTACACTACACTAGACTAGACTAGACTACACTACACTACACTACACCCCTCATATTTTTTGTAAATATTTTATTATATCTTTTCATGATATGAAGAAATTACACTTTGCTACAAAGTAACGTAGTGAGTGTACAGCTTGTATATAACAGTGTAAATTTGCTGTCCCCTCAAAAAAAACTCAACACACAGCTATTAATGTCTTTCATTCTGCCTTAGCGCTTTCTGCTTCCTGCTCTGCTTTCCTGTGTCTCACGCACTGCATGAAGCCTGCCCAAATGAGTTAGGAAGGGGGAGAGCTGGGAGGAGCTGTGTAATGTAAAGGGGTCCATAGGTAGGTGGGGGGGCTGTGTAATGTAAAGGGGTCCATGGGGGCATGTGTAACGTAAAGGGGTCCATGGGGGGGGGGCTGTGTAAAGTAAAGGGGGCCATGAGGGTGCTGTGTAAAGTAAAGGTGTCCATGGGGGGCTGTGTAATGTAAAGGGGTCCATGGGGGGGCTTTGTAATGAAAATGGGGTCCATGGAGGGGCTGTGTAATGTAAAGGGGGCCATGGGGGGTTGTGTAATGTAAAGGGGTCCATGGGGGGTTGTGTAATGTAAAGGGGTCCATGGGGGGCTTTGTGATGTGAAGGGGTCCATGGGTGGGCTGTGTAATGTAAAGGGGTCCATGGGAGAGGCTGTGTAATGTAAAGGGGTCCATGGGAGAGGCTGTGTAATGTAATGGGGTCCAGAGGAGTGGGGTGGGGAGCTATGTAATGTAATGGAGTCCATGGGGGGGGGGGGCTGTGTAATGTAAAGAGGTGCATGGGGGGGGGGGTTTATATAATAAAAAAATGAGCTTCGCAGCACAATGAGGCAGCAGCATTTGAACTGGCTTTCACGGATGTGAATAGAAAATGACACCCTGAAGACCATTGACTTCAAGTCAATTATAAAAGAATTCTCTATAAAGAAGTATGGCAAATTAAATAAATAATTCATAGTGCTTTCGTACTGTGCCATTTCACTCTGTAATTTCTTGTTTTTCTATTTCTTGTTTTTCAAGCTCGTGTTATATTGTCCAAACGTTGTGTTAATGTTAAAACACTGATTTTGTTGGAGGTACCAATAAATATTGCCTTATCGATAATTAGCATTTTTATTCTCATGGGTGATTGCATAGACAGGGCCCCACTGCACTGCATTGCCTGTGGGCCGATAATGCTCTAATGGGGGTAGTATGGAGGGGAGGTCCTGTGTAATGATAGAAGAAGGGGGTCCTGTGAATTTAGGGGGCTAATATAAGGGAAAAGGGTCCTGTGTAATGATGGTGGTAGCATGGGGAGGGGTCCCGTGTAATGGTGGAGGAGGGGGTCCCGTGTAATGGTGGAGGAGGGGGTCCTGTGTAATTATGGGGTAGTGGGGGGGGGGGGAGGGGTCCTGTGTAATAATGGGGGTAGTGGGGATGGACGGGGTCCTGTGTAATGATGACAATAGTATAGATAGGGGGGCCTTTGTTATGATGGGAGTAGTATGGGGGCAAGGTCCCATGAAATGATATTGGATGGGGGTCCTGTGTAATAATGGGGGTAGTATGGGGAAGGGGGTCCTGTGTGATGATGGGAGTAGTATGAGGGAGGAGGTCCTGTGTAATGATGGGGGTAGTCTAGAGGAGAGGTCCCGTGTAATGACAGAGGATGGGGGTCTTGTGTAATGATGGGGGTAGTATGGGGGAGGGGGTCCAGTGTAATGATGGGTGTAGTATGAGGGAGAGGTCCTGTGTAATGATGGAGGAGGGGGTCCTGTATAATGATGGGGCTAGTTTGGAGTAGAGGTTCTATGTAATGATGGAGGAGGGGGTTCTGTGTAATCATAAGGGTAGTATGGGGGAGGGGTCCTGTGCAATGATGGGGGTAGTGTGGGGAGAGGGTCCTGTGTAATGATGAGGATGGTATAGGGGAGGGAGTCCTGTGTAATGATGGGGGTAGTTTGGGGAGGAGGTCCTGTGTAATAATGCGGGTAGTATGGAGGAGATAGAGGATGTAATAGTCCTGTGTAATGATCGAGGATGGGGGTCCTGTGTCATTAAGGATGTAGTATGGGGGAGAGGTCCCATGTAATGATGGAGGGTGGGGGTCCTGTGTAAAGATGAGGGTAGTATAAGGGAGGGGTCCTGTGTAATGATGGGAGTAGTATGGAGAAGAGGTCCTGTGTAATAATGGAGAAAGAGGGTCCTATGTAATGATGGGGGTAGTATGGGGTAGTTGGTCCTGTGTAATAATGGGGGTAGTATAGGGGAGGAAGTCCTGTGTAATGATGGGCATAGTATGGGGTAGGGGTCCTGTGCAACAATGGAGGAAAGTGGTCCTGTGTAATGATGAAGGTAGTATGGGGGAGGGGTCCTGTGTAATGATGGGGGCAGTATGGGGTGAAGTTTCCTGTGTAATGATGGGGGTAGTATTGGGGAGAGGGTCCTGTGTAATGATGGGGGATGTATGGGGGAGGGGTTCCTGTGTAATGATAGGGGGCAGTATGGGGTGAGGTTTCCTGTGTAATGATGGGGGTAGTATTGGGGAGAGGGTCCTGTGTAATGATGGGGGCAGTATGGGGTGAGGTTTCCTGTGTAATGATAGGGGGCAGTATGGGGTGAGGTTTCCTGTGTAATGATAGGTGTAGTGTAGGGTATGGGTTCTGGGCAATGATGGAGGAGGAGGGTCCTGTGTAATGTGGGGGGAGTGGATTATGTGTAATAATGGAGATAGTATGGGGAAGGGAGTCCTGTGTAATGATGGGAGTAGTATGGGGGAGGAGATCATGTTTGATGATGGGGTTAGTATGGGGTAGTGGTTCTCTCTAATGATTGAGGAGGGGGTCCAGTGTAATGTGGAGGGGATCCTGTGTAATAATGGGGAAAGTGAAATAATGGGGTAGTATGGGGGAGGGAGTCCTCTGTAAGGATAGGGGTAGTATGGGGAAGGAGGTCCTGTGTAATGATGGGCGTAGTATGGAGGAGATTTCCTGTGTAATGTTGGAAGAGGGGGGTCCTGTGTATTGATGGAAGTAGTATGTTGTAGAGTTGGTTCTGTGTAATGATAGGGGTAGTATGGGGGAGAGGGTCCGGTGTAATGATGGGGGTAGTATGGGGAGGGGTCCTGTGTAATGATGGAGGAAGAGTCCTTTGTAATCATGGGGGTAGTGGGGGGGAGGGGGTCCTGTGCAATGATGAGAATAGTATAAGGGAGGAGGCCCTGTGTAATGATGGGGTAGTATGGGGGAGGAGATCATGTGTAATGATGGGGTTTGTATGGGGAGGGGTCCTGTGTAATGATGGAGGAGGAGTCCTTTGTAATGATGGGGGTAGAGGGGGGAGGGGATCTTGTGCAATGATAAGGATAGTATGGGGGAGGAGGTCCTGTGTAATGATGGGGGTAGTATGGATGAGAGGTCCCGTGTAATCATAGAGTATGGGGGTCCTGTGTAATGATGGGGGTAGTATGGGGGAGGGGGCCCTGTGTAATGATGGGTGTAGTATAGGGGAGAGGTGCCGTCTAATGATAGAGAAGGGGGGTCCTGTGTAATGATGAGAGTAGTATAGGGGAGGGGTCCTGTGTAAAGATGGGTGTAGTGTGGAGGAGAGGTCCTGTGTAATAATGGAGGTGGAGGGTCCTGTGTAATGATGGGGGTAGTATGGGGGAGTTGGTCCTCTGTAAGGATGGGGGTAGTATATGGGAGGGGTCCTGTGTAATGATGGGGTAATTGGGGGGGGTTCCTGTGTAATGATGAGGATAGTATAGGGGAGAGGATCTTGTGTAATGATGAGGGTGGTATGGAGGAGAGGTCCTGTGTTATGATGAAGGAGGGGGACCTGTGTAATGATGGGATAGTTTGGGGGATGGGGGAGAGTGTCCTGTGTAATGATGGGGGTAGGATAGCGGGGAGGTACTGTGTAATGATCAGGGTAGTGGATGTGGGGGGTCCTGTGTCATGATGAGGATAGTATGGAGGAGAGGTCCTGTGTAATGATAGAGGAGGGGGGGGGTCCTGTGTAATGATGGGGGTAGTAAGAGGGAGAGAGCCCTGTGTAATGATGGGGGTAGTATTGGGGGGGAGGTCCTGTGTAATGATAGAGGAGGGGGTCATGGGTAATGATGGGGGTAGTATGAGGGAGAGGGTCCTGTATAATGATGGAGGAGGGGGTCCTTTGTAAAGATGGTAGTAGTGGGGGGGAGGGTTGTCCTGTGTAATGATGAGGATATTATGGGTGAGGGAGTCCTGTGTAATGGTAGAGGGTAGTATGGGGGGAAGGAGTCCTGTGTAATGATGGGGGTAGTATGGTGAGGGGTCCTGTGTAATTATGTAGTTTCTATTATTATGGTTATTCATGTTGCTCTCTGCTTACCAGAGAGCAGGATCCATTAGTGAGGTCTGCTCATGGTGCTCAGGTGCAGCTCAGCTTGTATAACATTTTTCACACTGGTCCAATAGTTAGGCATATTGGACAGTGGGAAGAGGCATTTGTTACAGCCCTGGTGAATGACAGAGGAAAGTGCCTAGTGCATGCTGAGATACTGTATAAATGCCAAGGGCACATGTGCTCAGGGTCTTTCAGCTGGAGAGCGGGGTCCCGGAGGGATGGGGGGGGGGGACTGGTGGGGTGGCTACCCCTCCTCTGTAGAAGCTGCCATGTGGCCTCAGGTGGTTGACCTGAGGGCCTGAGAGTTAGAGAGATGCAGAACCCAGAGGTCCTGCAGAACTGACTAGAAGAATGGGTGTTAGTAAATGGGATGCTAGAGAGTGTCCTGAAGATAATGTAGTTACATCAAGTCTGCTACTAGAGAGAGCGAGAGGACTTAATTCTTGGCAGTGGCAGTATGGTTAAAGCAGTGTGTCTGCTTCAAAAAATAACCTAGTGAGGCAAAGTGAGAGTTGTCCTTATCTAATGTGAATAGTTCAAGTTGGAGTATCCCACTATTCCCTTCTCCCATCCAAGTTCCCCATCAATTTTTAAACCAAATCCCCTGGACTGTTTATTGAATAACGAGCACCTGGGAGTAAGGATGGATGTGTGCAAAATCCCCCAGTGACTGTCTGCAGGTAATCAGAGGGAGAGCCAAGAAGTCAACACACAGCAAGCCCTATGGGGATCAGTGCTTTCAAGTTGAGTAAATATATGGAAATCTGATAAATGTGTTCTCTAAATACGCATATATATATATATATATATATATATATATATATATATATATATATATATATATATATATAGTTACTTTTGCTTTTTTCACTGTCATTTAATTTTAAGAGCTAATGTACATATTTCTGTTAGGAGAAAAAAGTCTGAACCTGTGATGACAATCCCCACCTGATGAAAACCAACCACCTACCTTCCTGTTTTGATCAACGCATAGACATTTGCGGTCAGAACCAGTTTGAACCAATAACTGTCATGGTGAACTGCTGCTAGTTCCCTTTTTGTGTCAGGCACATGATGTTAACGCCCATTTAACTATTAACTTACCATAAGAAGATATTGACACTAATTGGATTGATTATACGATCACACCTAGATTACATCCTAAAACACGCCTATGTCTTATGCATATTCATTACTATAAATTAGTTAGCCTTATGCTGTTAGCTAGACGATATTCTTCTGCTTTTGCCCAGTTCACACAAACTAAGCTTTTGTAAGACTGTATCCTCCCACTGCAGTGAATAAATGCACCTTTTCTTTCATCAATTTGGACTATCTCATCTTAAAGGTTTTGTTTGAAGACTCCCTAACCAGAAGTAACAAAGGTATTCTCAAGAAAGCAGTGACCCGGGACGCGGGGATCGGCGTGTCAGGGGTTGTGTCGGTACATGTGCTGTAGAAGATAATATCTGCCGTGCAGTCGGTAACAGCAGGACAATTTCCAGCAGTAGTGAGGGAGTTCAATTGGCATGTAAACGAAAAAGTGCAACTGGAGCTTCCATGTACACGGGACGTTGTAAACGGCCGTTTAGGAGCAGTTGGGCGTTTTTTCAGAAGCCCCCTGAACCCACCTCAATGTTATCTTATCTGTCCATGTACACAAGGTCGTTTACAGTCATTTGCAGGCAGTTGAGTTCAGGGACGTTTTTTGGAAAGCAATTATTTGCGTTCGAACGTGTGTTTCCCGGCGTTTCAAACGCAAAAACGCGACCGAACGCGTTGACCCGCGTTTACCGCTCGCGTTTTTCTATTTTAAAGGGGAATTATTTTTTTTACCTCTAGGAACGGTTCTAAAACCAAACGCCTGCAAACGCCCGCTAAACGCGGGTGCAAACGCGACCTAACGGACGTTTTAAACGTCCTAAAAATTCCAGCATTCAAAGGGACTTTTAACAACGTCCCGTGTACATGGAGCCTAAGTCAAGACAGAAGAGGTAGATGTATGTGTATCTGTGGCAGGAAACAAAATCTGCATATCTGCATTGCAGTATCATTTGTGCAGGCTGAGCAGTGTTATGGCAGCAGCAAAGGGGTTACTGCACCGCATGGGAGAGAAGGTGCCAAAGAGATCTGCTTAGCAGGAGGAGCCACCGCTTGAGAGTCAGCTAGTCTGGGAACGTAGGCGGAGTCGCCGTCCGCAGGACACCAATCTGGACAGAGGAAGGGAGCTGAAGCGTCACTTCCACCAACTGGTGTAGCTGAGGATCAAACACGTGTGTGGAGGAGCAAGATGGCGGATGCCGGAGTGAGCCAGAGCACAGGGGCTATTCAACATGTTGGCGGAAAGCCTGCAGAGCAGACTGAATCGCAGAATCCGACCCTGTTGGACACAGGGGTCCTATTGATGCTAAAGGGAAGTCTAGCACTGTGCATCTGAATGTGTCCGTGGGGCTGCGAGCATGGAGCCAGTGTGGGCACTGCGTTGACATGTTGCTGAAGTTGGAGCAGAGTGATTGCCAGTCCAGAAGACTGTATGTGAACTGGGAGGTAGAAACCACCTCTGAACTGCTGACACCAGTAGTGGTTATTCTCTTTGGGAGAGGATAGGGAGTGCCAAGAACACAGCTGGGGCCGGGACCAGTGGTACAGACCTGCACAACCATCTGCCAAACCAGAGAAACCCACATTTCAGGGGTGTAATGCACACAAGTCGTGAGGGCCGAGCAGCGGTCACAGGGTGCATTGGTTGCGATTGCAGCAACACACAGTCCAGCTCTTAAAGAGGCAGAGGGGCATCAATGGATCCAAAACTGAAGTCCTCCAGTTCATCCAGTGAGGCGGGATGCAGGGGTCATTGACATGAGGTCACCCAGCTTTGAGTATCCATAAGGATCCCTGGAAGAGGGAATCGATAATTGGGGACAAGAAGTGGAGGCTGAGTTGGACTGGGGAACAGAAGGAAGAAAGGACTGCAAGTTTCAGTTCACTTAGTGAAGCAGCGGTCATTCGGATGAGGTGTGCAAGGAATCTTGGGTTCTGTGAGGCCTATGCCACGAAGGTCCCAGACCTATCCCCACCCCACACTTATGCTCGGGCTCAAGCTCAGAATGATGCCTACTCTCAATTGATCTCAAAAGTTGAGACCCCTTATGCCCCACCTGGGAGAGGAGACAGGCAGAAACTTCCCAGGTTTTCTCTTTTTTAATGACTTGCCCAAAGGAAGGTGGCCATGGAATATGGATACAATTATCCATATGCTCCATGGGAGGCAATGGGGGAAATTGAGAGCAAGGGGGAGGCTTGGTGTGAAGAAGCTGTTTGGCACTTCCTATACGTCCCTAAGTCGCATCAGAACCAGGCCTCAGTTTTGATACACCTTCCTGTCCATCAAAGAGAACTGGAATCTCGTGGTATTGCTCCCGCATCTTTGGACTTATGGACTCGATGGGACCAACAAACTTTTTCACTGCAGGCACTCTATATTTCGATTGATCTTGCTTCCAATGAGCCTTGACTATCAATCCCTGGAGCATATCCCTGGATTTTCTCCATTCACTTTTACCATGGTCCTCTCTTTCCTGTTGTCCTTTTGCTAGATGCTATCCATGCCTCAGCCCCGGATCAGGCAATTCCTGGATCCGCTCCGGTCCCCCTATCCCTGACTGGACTGTTTGAAGATTTATGACACTGTTCAAGACATATTTTTAAGCTCCTGATGAATGGACGGAGGTCCACGAAACGCGTAGAGCCTACAATTACTCCAATGTTTTATCCTAACATATCATATTTGAAGATTAAGAGCACAGAGAGCATTTATGTGTTGATGTATCCATTGTATTCTTGAGTGATCCAATTTTTGGGTCCAAGGAATATTGTATTAATGTTGTATTTATTATGCATTATTATATTTGCTCTGTGCTGTATCTCTGTATATGTTTATGCAACAGTGATTTTTTATTTTATTATATGTATTCAACCAATAAAATATCCTATGTCCAATTTGCCTCAATTAAAGTCCCACATTCCTCTTCTTTTCATACATTTATACTTAGGGATGGAGGTAATTGGACATTTATGAGTTGGCAAACCATACACAAAACCCCTCTTTTCTGGAATCTCGGGCCATCTTTATACATTGATAGAGTGGAGGTCAACCGCCCAGACAGGAAAGGCCAAGCTTGGGCCATCAGTAACCTGAGTCCTGAAGGCAAGATGGTCCCTATACCTAATTTTAGCCACTACTACTGAGGTATGCAGAGTTCTTGATTCAGTCAAAAGAGTCTGAGTTACAAAGGGGCTAGTGAGCCCAAAGAGTTCTATTGTTGAAATGTTGCTGTTGGGGCTGTAAGCCCTCTTCCCAAATCCCCTTTCCATTCTATCCTTGCAAAAGAAGATGAGGATCATCGAAACTGCTATAGTTTCATCACCTGGGAGAAAAGAACTTCTACCACAAAGGACTTCTCCTGTTAAAGCCATGGTCTGCTACCTGGAGGGGGTAAACCCCTAGTTCACAGAGTCACTTTGTCAAAGGACACTTTGTGAAGATCTTTTGGGCTATGGGCCATTACGTCGCTAAAGCAATCTTGAGAAAGGACACTTTGCAAAGATACCTCATTTAAAGGACACTTTGTAAAGATTCCTTTGGGCCAGTGAGACAGAGAAATGTTGAAGGAAAACTTGTGTGAATTGCTACCTTGTGAGAAAAAGGTAGTGGCTCATTGTTTCTTCAGAGAGAGGTGTGCCAGAGTGAAAGGATCCCTTGAAAAGTTCTTGTAAACACTCACAAGTAGGCAAGCTTTGCTAAGGCTCCAACAATAACAGCATGCCGCCAGGAGAAGATGTGTTGCCTCGGTGTTGCAGAGAGAAGGACACTGTGAACACCAGTCGGATGGACTCCACACTTCTTCATTCTAACTTGTGGTCTGACTAGGATAGAAAAGAGTCAATGCCCTGGTAATTGAGAGGGACTTTGCCTATTGCTAGTCACATGGTTCCCAAATGGAACAGGTACCAAAAATGCTTAGTTAGTTGAATTGGCAGGTTGTTTTGTTTGTCTATTACAGGAACACAACAGGACGACGAGTCAATCGTGCCCTTAGGGGACTGGATGTTTCAGCAGTCTCAACATAAATACTAGTGTTAGAGGTTCTTCAGGTGAGACGGTCGCCTCTGCGGAGAGGGCAGTCTCACTGTGAGTATATAGAATACAAAGTTACTACATGCGCACCCTCTCCTTTGTAGGCTTTCAGAGGATCTTCATGCCTTTGAGAGACTGCCTATTGCCTATTTTGTGTATATGTGTACAAATGTTATTTGTAGTATAATTAGTCACGATATTTGACCTTTCCCTGTCAGACAGATTTTTGTTTGGGGGGGGGGGGGGGTGCATTAATAATATATATAATGTACCTGGTGGAAACCTTTGTGTAAATTTGTAAATTCATGTACAGTAGATGTCTATATTTTTTTCAAGTAAATTATTGTATTACTGGCCACATATGGGGTATGCCCCATGGCCCTGTACATGTGTTATTTCCCTTTTCCCTCTTTTCCAGGTTTGTGGGATACTCCTTGTAAATTTTTGTACAGGTATTTTTGTAGGGGCGGATGGCCAGAGCCAGTGAGGACATGGCTCAGTTTAGCAGGGGTGGATGTAGCACCCTCCTAGGTAGGTGCTGGAGAGAGTATCATTTTTGGGTCTGTCTGCTTACCAGAAAGATTGCCAGATACATTTATGTTGCTCTCTGCCTACCAGAAAGAAGGATCCATTAGTGAGGTCTGCTCATGGTGCTCTTGTGCAGATCAGCTTGTCTGAAATGTTTCACACTGGTCCAATAGGGAGGCATGCTGGGATACTGTATAAATGCCAAGGTCACATGTGCTGGGGGTCTTTTAGCTGGAGACAGAGGTCCCGGAGGAAGGGGGGGGGGGGGCGGCTGCCCCTCCTCTGTAGAAGCTGCCAATGCTGAGAGTTAGAGCGAAGCTGAACTGCTAGAAAAGTCAGTGGACAGGTGTCAGTCAAGGGGATGCTAGAGAGTGTCCTGAAGATAAATTAGTTGCATCAAGTCTGCTGCTAGAGAGAGCAAGAGTACTTAATTCCTCCATACAAGTGGCAGTATGGTCAAAGCAGTGTGTCTGCTTCCACAAATAACCTGGTGGGGCCAAGTGAGAGTTGTCGTTATACTGTTTACTATGAATAGTTCAAGTTGGAGTATCCCACTATTCCCTTCTCCCATCTAAGTTCCACAATAAATATAAAACCAAACCCCCTGGACTGTTTATTGAGTAACGAACAACTGTGAGTAAGGATGAATGTGTGACGTGACGTAGTGACTGTCTGCAGGTAATCAGAGGGAGACCCAAGAAGTCATCACACAGCAAGCCCTACGGGAACAGTGATACATGAATATAGTCTTTAATAGCCACAAAATATATGAATCCACATTGTGTGCACCAAATGCCTTTACAAACCCAGGATATTACCTTGTTAAAGTAGCAGTGACATCATTGCTGTGCTGTGCAATAGCCTGTGCAGAGAGCAGGGCTGTGGGAGGTGCCCAGTAGGCTCCACCCTCCACAGGCTGCCTGCAGAAAATTACAAGAAGGGCCGGAGACAAGACCAGTCACACTGCACAAGGAGAGAGAGCAACAGTGACTGGTCTTTCGTCTGAACCTTATGGTGCCACTGCAAGCAAAGATCCTGCTGGTACTAAGGAGTAGGGGTGCTGGTACGGGATAGCTCCCATCCAGTAGCGTAGGTAATTAACCTCTTCCCTACCGGCGCATTGTGAAATGATGCCAGCAGGAGTGCTCTTTCCCTCCGGGCGGACGTCATATGACGTCCGCCTGTTCTCGCCAGTCTCCCATACCGTCGGGGGCACGCAGCGTGGCGATCGAGGATGCGGCGTGTCCCTCGGAACACAGCCCATCCCCAATCAGTGTTATGAGCCAATAAAAAAATCTCTTTACCATGTGACCGTCTGTGTCCAATCACAGCTGGCCACATGCACTGTTCCTGTGCGCCCCCCCCCCCAGGGGTGCGCAGAGCGGCGATCGGGGATGGAGAGTGCCACTCTGACACAGTCCATCCCCGATCTGGGTAAAGAGCCAATGAAATTGTCTCTTTACCATGTGACCAGCTGTGTCCACTTACAGCCGGTCACAGAATGTCAACAAACTCTGTAACTAGCTGTGTCAGGGAACTACCAACAGTTTGGCCAATAAGCGCATTTGCGGCCAATTCCACGCTAACACAGTCAAGAATGTGCGTACGCCGTGTGTAATGGTGCTTGGTGCCAACCGGCCTATTTAAAGCCAGCAGCTACAGTCACTAGCTGCTGGATGATAGTCAGCCTCCCGTGTTCCCCTGTGCCTTGTTTTGCTTATTGATCTTGACTTCCTGTTGCCGACCCGGATTGCTTGACCTTGATTCCTCTTGAACTTCTGGCTCCTGACCTTTTGGCGTGTTCCTGGACTCCCTCCTGTCTTCTCCAGCGTTTGACCCGGCTTGGCTCCTGACTTCGCTTTACCAGTATCCTGTGGATTACTCTGTTCCTGCAGCACGCCTGCCTGGCCTGCCAAGTGCTCCAGATCTGCCTTGGACTTCACTACTCTTGGCTCCAGCTTCCATCTGGCCATCCCAGCCGGCAACCCGTGCTACTTCGGGCACAGCACTCCCTGTCCCACTTCCAGGGGTGCTCTGCACCTAGCCACAAGGGGAGCCCTCTCTACACTCCGGCTTCGGATCAGGTACGTGACAAGCTGTTAATGGGCTCTCCTTCTCACACACCAATCCTGTGTGAGGAGGAGATTGTGGTAACAGCTAGTTACCGATCATACAGTGCACAGTAGACACACTGATAGCCCCCTCTCAATAAAGAGGACCTGTCACTAGCCCATCAAAGTACCTTTCACCAGCCCATCAAAGTACCTGTCACCAGCCCATCAGAGTACCTAAGTACCTGTCACCAGCCCATCAGAGTACCTAAGTACCTGTCACCAGCCCATCAGAGTACCTAAGTACCTTTTACCAGCCCATCAGGTACTCTGATGACAGGTACTCGGGTATTGTATAATAGAAACTAAAACAAAAATGTTTTTTTTTTACATTTTCGCTCTTTTTTCACTTATATCGCAAAAAATAAAAAGCCCAGTAGTGATTAAATACTACCAAAAGAAAGCTCTATTTGTGTGAAAAAAAAATCATAAAAAATGTGATCGGGTACAGCGTTGCATGGCTGAGTAATTATCATTCAAAGTGTAAGAGCCCTGAAAGCTGAAAAATGGTCTGGGCAGGAAGGGGGTGAAAATGCACTGTATGGAAGTGGTTAAGGCAAGAAATCCGCCAGTCACCCAACCTGATCCTGGTTGTTACATATACACTATATTACCAAAAGTATTGGAACACCTGCCTTTACACACACATGAACTTTAATGCCATCCCAGTCTTAGTCCGTAGGGTTCAATATTGAGTTGTCCCACCCTTTGCAGCTATAACAGCTTCAACTCTTCTGGGAAGGCTGTCCACAAGGTTTAGGAGTGTGTCTATGGGAATGTTTGACCATTCTTCCAGAATCAGATGTAGCTGGGTCGCACGGCTGGTATTGTTCAACCTGATGTTGTTATTAAAGTTCTGCAAAGACAGTGACTTTGGAATTATGGGAGATGTAGTACCGGAGGAGCCAGGATCATAGACTGCTGAGAGAGAGAGAGAGAGAGAGACCCTTCTCTCAGGGAGCAATAGAACGCGCGGAGCCTGCTGGGAGTGTCTATATAAAGGGGGGAGGGACTCAACTTCGCTCTCTTGCCTCGAGGATAGCGCACTGACAAGAAGGGGAAGAGCGGATCGAAGGAGGTTAGGCCGAGGCCTAGTGGCGGACACCGGAGTTGAAGCTGGCGGTGTGTGTGAGCGGAGAAGTCTCGTTAGCGGGACCGGACGGAAGGTTTCTGACATCCAGTATCTACATCTTCTATAAACACAGACCTAGGCTGAGTCAGGGCGGGACAATCAACCTGTTTGCTATAACAAGGCCATACTGACTTGGAGCTAAACCACTGGACACTGCAGATACACATATAGTGCGAGGTGGGTGAACCAGGCCTTAAGCCCTCTATCCAGTCCTAGGCTGTTAAACTGACGCACCAGGATTTACTACGTTTACCCTTCTGTGGATTACAACTGTTGATTACCTTGGGGAATATAGTTCATCATCCTTACCTTTATTGGATTACAAATACTTTCCTTGGATTGTTGGGAATTCCTTGCAGGTGAAGACAAGGGAGGCCTCACTCTCCAGGAGACTCTTGCAATTTATCATAAAGGGGGCCCCCGTTAGTACACAGAGTGCACTCTGCTAGGTATTCTAGTATTGCTATACATATTACTTATTTTACATTGAGTTATTAAGTATAGTCATTCTTATCTGTGGTCACTCTCTAATTACACCAGATTATTCAACGTGTTTTACTGTTGCTGGACGCAATCCTCTGGCATACATATACTTTTATTTGTATATGAAGGTGCGGCTTGTTTTCCGGATCCTGAGTGCTGAACTAAACCTTAATCCTTGGTTGGGAACTCAGGATCTACTTTGTTAGCAACACTTGTGTTATCTCTGATTCTGTTTGCATATTTTTGATACATTTTAAAAGTCAAAAGCAGTAAACTGATTATTCACTGCCATACTTGTGGTCTCAATCATTCCAAATGACAGAACAAATAGTGTCAGATGGGTTGGAGCAGGCTCAGGGTGCAAGAAATGAGGAGGATACCCATGCAAGAAGCCACTCCCTCGGGGGCAGGGCTACACACATTTGTGAGGTAAGGCAATGATGTTGGATGAGAAGGCCTGGCTCGCAGTCTGCATTATTTAATCTAATATTATCTGCAGTCTAATTCATCCCAAAGGTGTTCTATCAGGTTAAGGTCAGGACTCTGTGCAGGCCAGTCAAGTTCCTCCACCCCAAACTCGTTTCCAGGTAAGTTTTTCCATGCAAGTTTGTCATAATGTGCTAGCATGCGATGCATACTAGCACATTATGACCCAAACTGCCCGGGGCCCAATTGTTTTTTTTTTCTTTGGATGTGGTGATAATACCGATTTAAGGCTGCCAGCAGATTGGCCTCTACAAACTTGGCAGCGCCGAAAAATGTCTAAAAATGGAGAGCAACTGAGCATGTGCAGAGAAGAGTAAGACAGTGTGTTACACAGTATAGACAATTATTTTTAATGTTTTACATAGCTATATCCATAGGCGTGCACAGGGGGTGTGCCAAGTGGCACAACACTCTAATCACTACGTGCAATGCCCAGTCTTCCCCCCTGTTGCCCCCCCCCCACCCTGCAGTGCTGCTGGCTTCCCTCCTCTCTTCTCCCCCATCTGCTGGGGGGGGGGGGTGTTTTTCGGGATGGAGAGTGGGGAAAGGGGCTAATCAATATGTCATTTACCGGCCCCTTCCTTTTCTAAATAAACACAGTGAACACACTTACTGCATTCATTCATAACCGAAGCATAGTAAACTTATTACTATGCTTCAGTTTGTGAATGAACAGGAAGCCGCTCAGCACAGAGCACTTCCCATTCTGTCACTGTCCAGTACAGCTGCAGAGAAAGGCACGTGTGTTTGAGCTTTGAGGTGCATACCCTAATGCAATAGGCTGCACACACCTATGACTATACCTGCAAAAGGGGCCAGCCTGAAGTGATCTAGCAGGACTTCATTTTCTGACTGAAGTTCTACTTTAAGCCCCATTCACACAGGCGGACTGTTCAGATCCGCCTGTCAGTTTTTTTGGCGGATCTGAACGGTCCCCCCATGCTTCTCTATGGGGCATCGGATATCAGCGGAGACATGTCCACTGACATCCGATCCGTCAAATCTGGACGGATGGAAACCCTATTTTCCATCCGTCCAGCGGATCGGATCAGATGGGATTGGATGAGAACGGACCGACGATCCGTTCCCATCCGATTCCCCCATAGAGATGTATGGGGCTCTGACAGCTGTGTCTCCGCACACAGCGCGGAGAACAGTTGTCATCATTCTCCTGCTCAGTGATCCCCCGCTGAGATAAACGGAGTCCATCTGACGGACTCCTAGTGTGAAAGAGCCCTAAGTGTTGGTTCACACTGGTGCGACTGGTTCCTGCAATGCATCAGAATCACAGGCAGTTCACACTGCGCTCTGCGAACCGCTGCGGGTGTCAGTATAAAGTTACTGCTGCCCCCAAATCGCAGTGCAAACTGTGGGATTGGATCACATGGATCTTAACACCCATGCGATCCGATTCCAGTGCGGACAAAAAAAAAAAAAGGGTTTTGCACCATTTTGATGCAAATGCGATGCGATTTCAGCCATACAAACTGTAAGGCTAAATTTGCACTGCACAGATATCGCATGTGATGTGCACAGGAATGGGGTGCGAATCACATGCAATGTCTGCGATCGCATCAGTGGGAACCCAGCAGAAGTTTAGGATATTCAGATGATGTTACATTTTAGGGCCCTTTCTACACGTGGTGGGCTCCGTTGGAGTGTGCCTGCTCAGTGGGGAATCTGTCTACTTATGGAGATCGGACACTCTCCTCTATAGGTGGTCGGATGTAAATGTCACCTGACTGCCATCAGATCTGATCCGCCAGATGGATGGGAACTGCCTGTTTTTAGCTGATAGGATCAGATCAGATGTTGGCGGGCGTCACGTGTCAGTTGACATCCGCCACTCCATAAGGGAGACTGGAGGGTCCGTCCGTGTGAAAGGGCCCTATGTTGTTGTTTTTTTGTGTTTCTTTGGGGCAGGATTGTGCAATTTTGGCCCCACAGACTTTCCCATGTTTTTTTTTTTTAGGTACTCCAATTAAAGTCCATAGGGCCAAAACACCCAAAGCCCCTAGCACTAGGTGTTTGAAAACACATGTAAGGCCCCTTTCACACGATCGGGTCCACCTGTCTGTTTTTTTGGTGGACCTGATCGGGCCATCCATTGACCTCTATGGGGAGGCGGATGTCAGTGCCAACACCCATCTGGCATCCGATCCGACAAAATCCGTTAACCACTTCTGGACCGGAAGGATTTTCCCCCTTAATGACCAGGCCATATTTTGCGATTCGACACTGCATTATTTTAACTGACAATTGCGCGGTCGTGCGATGCTGTACCCAAATAAAATTGATGTCCTTTTTTCCCACAAATAGAGCTTTCTTTTGGTGGTATTTGATCACCTGTGCGATTTTTATTTTTTTGCGCTATAAACAAAAAACGAGCGACAATTTTGAAAAAAAAAACAAAAACAATATTTTTCACATTCTGCTAAATAACATTCCCAAAAAAAAATGTAAAAATCTAATTCTTTCATAATTTTAGGCCAATTTGTATTCTGCTACATATTTTTGGTAAAAGAAAATTCCCAATAAGTGTATTTTGATTGGTTTGCACAAAACTTATCACGTCTACAAACTAGGGGAAAGATTTATGTCATTTTTATTAATTCATTTATTTTTTACTAGTAATGGTGGCAATAGCGGGACTGCGACATTGCGGCGGACAGGTCGGACCCCTAACTGACATGTTTGACACTTTTGGGGGGACCAGTGACATTACTACAGTAATCAGTGCTAAAAATATGCACTGTTACTGTAATAATGACACTGGCAGGGAAGGGGTTAACCCAGGGGCGATCAAAGGGTTAATTGTGAGCCTAGGGGAGTGTTTTCTAACTGTATGGGGGGGTGGGCTTGTAATATCAACACAGAGACCTGTGTTCCTAAACAGGAGGATCACAGGGGCTCTGTGTTGACAGCTGAGAGAACAACGGTCTGCTGTGTTTACTACAGCTGACCGCCGTTCTTTCTTCACGGGGAGCAATCGTGGGTGCCCGGCGGCAATTGCGGCTGCCGACCCGTGGATCAGCTTCCCGGCTGGCGAGTGCCCACAGGATCGCCCCCGCAAACCTGCCACCGTATAACTGTCCTGGCTAGTCGGCAAGTGGTTAAATAAGCTGAGGTTAGAAGCTGATTGGCTACCATGCACAGCTGCACCAGATTCTGAGTGCTCCAGTTTTAGTAAATCTGCCCCACTTACTGGGTCTAATCTGTTTGCCCTGAGAGATGTTAGAAGGTATTCCGTGATTGAGCCTACAGTTATACGGCGGCTGGTCAACAAGTGGTTAAAAATGGACGTATGGCGATACGTTCGTCACGTCATCCGTCCAGCAGGTTGCATTGGATGAAAACAGACAGGCGGTCCATTTTCATCCAATCTCACCATAGAGGAGAGTGGGACTCTGACAGCTCCGTCCCTGCACAGAGAGCGGAGACAGAGCTGTCATCCGCCTGCTCAGCGGGGGATCAGAGGAGCGATCCTCCCTTAGCTAGTGGAGTCCATCCAAACAGACCCACCCTGTGTGAACGGGGCCTAAACAGGCAACATTTAACTACTTAAGGACCGCCCGCCACAGTTATACTGAGACAGGCAGCCCCTCCTGCTTAAACCGACGCACGCCTGCAGCTAGGGGGCGAGCTCGCACTGCCGGTGTCGTGTCGAGGAATGCCCTCCGTCGGATAATGCCCGGGTCGGACTGCGCATGCTCCGTAAGTGACGTCACCCTGTCAGAACAGCTGATCAGCTAGGGTTGGCGCGTGCGCAGTCCGTCGGGGGCACAATCCGACGAGAGACAGAGCGGGGAAGAATCTAATGTCAGATTCTGACTCGCTCTGTACGATGATTACACATATGAAGATTCTAACTCGCTATATGTAACTATATATATATATATTGTGAGGGATTAGCTCGGTGGCGGGTGTGGATGACCCCTTGGGGGGTGTTTTTTCCCAGAGAGGTAGCCGACAAGTGCTTGCAAACAAACAGTGTGGTTTATTAAATGGTGTTTTCTTCACCAGGCTGTATGCAGCAAAACATCCAAAATAAAATAAAACAGAAAATAAATCCTTGCCTCTGTGGGCGGCTACCTTCTCACAACTGGAACCTGCCTAAGTGTCTGTCTCCAACCTACCGTCGGGCAGACTTCCTTGTCCTACAGCGGACACTCAATAGTCCTTTTATAATAGCTTCACAGGGCAACACAGTCCTTTGTTTCTTTCACATCAACAGTTCGTCTTCTCACCTTTGAGACGTATTCACCCTTGGTTACCGTCCCGGGCACACATCACTCCGGGGGGTCTTCTCCCAGGCCCACACATCCTGTCGGGAGGCACACGCTGACTGTCCTCCTGCTCCCAGCCCACATGGCTTCAGGACACAGCTTCTGGAGGCAGCAAACAATAGGACTTTCTCTGAACAAATTATAGAGCCTTAACTCCCTCATTCTGAACAGGTGAAGGCCTTTCAACTTCCTGCTGGCTAGCTCTGTAGCCAACACCCTAAATTAATTAATGGACTTCTCAATCAGGTGGAAAATGTATCTCCTTCCTGTGACTACATTCCCAGATTTAGCTGACTTCCTGTCACAATATATATATATATATAGTTATATATATATATATATATATATATATATATATATATATATATATGTATACTATATATATACTATACTATATATACTATATATATATACTATATATAGTATAGTATATTATAGTATATTATATAGTATATTGTATATATATAGTATATATATATATATATATATATATATATATATATACACACACTATACTATATATATACACTATACTATATATACTATATATATACTATACTATATATACTATATATATACTATACTATATATATACTATATATAGTATATTATATTATATATATTATAGTAGTATAGTATATTATATAGTATATTATAGTATATATATAGTATAGTATATTTATATATATAGTATATATATATATATACTATATATAGTATGTATATATATGTATATATATATATATATATATATATATATATATATAGATATATATATAGTTACTATATATATATAGCTATATATAACTCATATGGCACACATTAAAGGGGCACCCTGAAATACTACGATCAGTACTCATATGGGACACATTAAAAGGGGCACTCTGAAATACTACGATCAGTACTCATATGGGACACATTAAAAGGGGCACTCTGAAATACTACGATCAGTACTCATATGGGACACATTAAAGGGGGCACTCTGAAATACTACGATCAGTACTCATATGGGACACATTAAAGGGGCACTCTGAAATACTAAAGGGGCAGGCCGACTGCAATAATAAAAGGGCACTCTGGAATACTAAAGGGGCACGCCGACTGCAATAATAAAGGGGCACTCTGACCGTGGGTCATAAAGGAGCTATGTGACTGGGACACATAACGGGGCACTTTGATAGGGACACTGATGTAAAGGAGGACTCTAACGGGGACACTGGATGTAAAGGGGGACTCTGACGGGGACACTGATGTAAAGGGGAACTCTGACGGGGACACTGATGTAAAGGGGGACTCTGACTGGGACACTGATATAAAGGGGGACTCTGGGACACTGATATAAAGGGGGACTCTGATAGGGAAGCACTGGATGTAAAGGAGCACTCTAATGGGGACACGGATGTAAAGGAGGACTCTGACAGGGACACACTGGATGTAAAGGAGGACTCTGACAGGGACACACTGGATGTAAAGGAGGACTCTGACAGGGACACACTGGATGTAAAGGAGGACTCTGACGGAGGCACAGACACAGGCCAAATTACGGCGGGGGGACATGAACTGCATGACGGCGGGGACACAGGGTGGATGACGGCAGGGACAGGGGCTGAATGACGGCGGGGACAGAGGCTGAATGACAGGGGGAAACAGGCTGCATGATGAGGGACACACTGATGAGGCACAAATGAGGAGACACTCATTGGAATGATTTAGACACAGATGGGCATGAGACACAGGTGGGCATAAATAGGGCAGAGATGGGCATGGATGAGGCAGAGATGGGCATGGATGAGGTAGGGGCGGTGCCCATCGGTGTGTACAGCGTGCGAAGAGAGAGCTAAACCAGACATGGAGCGTTCTGTTGACAAATGATCGCTCTGTCATTGGATGGAGCGATCACATGGTAAATGGCCCTTTAACACAATCCGTGGGAAGCGCGATTCGGATGTCTCTGTACGCCCTCCCAGAATAGGCCGACCATGCTGTAGCCATCATTGGGCTATGCCCTGGTCGACAAGTAGTTAATCCCCATAGTCTTAGCTATCCGATATTACCCGTAAAGCGGGGCTTTGCATTACTTATGTTCTGCAATATTTGGCCAAACTCGATCACCATGCCAGTCTCTGTGAAAATTAGGCATTGCCCCCAAAAAATGTGTGTGGCTATTTGAGGTCCTCTAGTATAAGTTTGCCAAGTATGGTGCCCTGAACCCCCATGGTTTGGGCTCTACATTTATAGAAGCTTGGCCTGCTATGTTAATCTATGGCAGAGTCTTAGTCTGGAAATTTGAGGGGCTACAGCTAGGACCCCAAATGAGTCCGGGGGCCATATTTGGCACAGAGGTAGGGGGGTCCTTCCTTTACCACCCCAAACATTTTGGGGTTTGTTAGCTCAAAATTTCCTGATCAACTTTTTCTAGGGCCCCTTGAGAGTATGTGGCCCCTCCCTGCAATGATCATAGAGCCCCTTCTATAGAGGATCACATGTCTCTATGATCATTTCACAAGCCCCGCCCCCCCACAGTTAGAATCACTCCCCTAGGCTCACATTTAACCCCTTGATCACCCACAGTGTTAACCCCTTCCCTGCCAGTGTCATTTTTACAGTAACAGTGCATATTTATAGCACTGATTACTGTAGTAATGTCACTGGTACCCCCAAAAGTGTCAAAAATGTCAGTAAAGGCCTGTATACACTTGACGGAAATCGGACGAAATATCCTCCGATTTTTCTCTCTCATGCTCAGAGGTCATAACTGTTTTTAGTTGACAGTGTATAAATGTTCACAAAATTTCTCGTCCGATTTCTTTTTTTTTTTTTTGGGGGACATTTGTTCCTAGACTTCTGGGTCGTCAGCAACTTCAGATCATGCGCGGTCTTTCCTATCCGATTTTTCGCAGACGTACTGCATACATATTAAACGAAAATTGGTCGTCTGGGGACGGACGATAAAAATTTTGGTGTTTGTCCCTCCATTTTTTTTTTCGTTGAAAATGTCGGCTGCTGAAAGTTGTGTACACACTCGTACGATTTTACTTCGGATGGGAATTTTCGGCAGATTTTATACTACTGCGTACCCCACTTTGGGGGTCTGATCTGTCCACTGCAAAAATCGCAGATCGCCGCCATTACTAGTAAAAAAAAAACAAAAAAACAATAAAAATGACATAAATCTTTCCCGTAGCTTGCAGACGTGATAACTTTTGCGCAAACCAATCAAAATACGCTTATTGCGATTTTTTTTTTTTTTTTACCACAAATATGTAGCAGAAAACAAATTGGCCTAAAATACTAAAAAAAAATTAGATTTTTACATTTTTTTAGGGAATGTTATGTAGCAGAATGTGAAAAATATTGTTTTTTTTTTTTCAGAATTGTCGCTCTTTTTTTGTTTATAGCGCAAAAAATAAAAATCGCACAGGTGATCAAATACCACCAAAAGAAAGCTCTGTTTGTGGGGGAAAAAAGGGACATCAATTTTATTTGGGTACGGTGTTGCATGACTGCGCAATTGTCCGTTAAAATAACACAGTGCCGAATCGCAAAATGGCCTGGTCATTAACCGCTTGCTGACCGCCGCAAGTACATATACTGCGGAGGTCAGCCCCGTGCAGGCAAAGTGACGTATGGTTACGTCACTCGCCTGTTAGCCAATAGGGGGCAAGTGCTCCCGCCCCCACTCATTCACTGACACCCCCGCACGTGTGCCTGGCGGACCCGATGTCCGCCGGTCACTCACGATCGTCCGTTACATAGGGAGAAAGGCAGGCGGCTAATGTAAACAAAGCCGCCTGTCATTCTCCCTGGTGTAAGTACAGAGATCGTACAGTCCTGCTATGTAGGATCGTATATCTCTGCTGTTACATGAAAAGCCACGCCCCTCTACAGTTAGAAGCATGCCCCTAGGGACACACTTAACCCCTCCTTCTCCAATAAAGTTAACCCCTTCCCTGCCAGTGTCATTTTTACAGTAACAGTGCATATATATAGCACTGATTACTGCAGTAATGTCACTGGTAACCCCAAAAGTGTCAAAAATGTCAGTCAAGGGTCCAATCTGTCCGCCACAATGTCGCAGTCCCGCAAAAAAGAAATTGCAAATCGCCGCTATTACTCGTTACAAAAAAAAACAACAAAAATCTTTCCCTTAGTTAGTAAACGCAATAACTTTTGCGCAAACCAATCAAAATACGCTTATTGCGATTTTTTTTTTTTTTTTTTACCAAACATAGGTAGCAGAAAACAAATTGGCCTGAAATGTTAAAAAATTTTGATTTTTACTTTTTCTTTTTGGGGAATTTCATATAAAAAATGTGAAAAATATTGTTATTTTTGCAAAATTGTCGCTCTTTTTTTGTTTATAGCGCATGATCAAAAAATCACACAGGTGATCAAATACCACCAAAAGAAAGCTCTGTTTGTGGGAAAAAAAGGACGTCAAATTCGTTTAGGTACAGCGTCACACGACCACGCAATTGTCCGTTAAATTCACGCAGTGCTGAATTGCAAAAAAGGGCCTGGTCAGGAAGGGGGTAAAATCTTCCGGGGCTTAAGTGGTTAAAGCAGTGGGGTATTTATTGTTTAGCATTTTCTAGCTTGGATCTACAAAACGCTGAGGTGTGATTGGGGCCTGCATTTGTCTCTTGTAGTCCTGCGGCCCTGGATCCTTTCTATCTCTTGCCATCCTGTTGTCTCTGTTGCAGGTTTGTCTTGTATTGATTGTCCAGTCTTTCCTGTGTCATTTCCTCCATAATATTGTGTCCCCTCCCTGTGTCTGCTTGTGTTCTCCTCCTTCTATCATCCACCCTATCTCCCTTTTTCCTCCCCTCCCTCCCTCTTCTCAGCCTCCCTCTCTCTCTCTCTCACATTCTAGTTGTGGAAGTGTTGGAGAGATGAGTGTTGGAGAATAGAGGCCAATCTGTGTGTGGTCTCACCAATGGTCCAGCAGAACAGGATGGCCAGGACCCCGTCCAGCTCTACACAGGAGATCCAGATGGATGTGTTAGAGGGGCACAGCCTGCAGGTGAGATCCATTCCTCCCTACCTGGGCGTACATCACCCTCATCACCAGCCAAATATTACATCTGGGATTTTATATTATACAAGGCCGATATATAAAAATGGAGAGGTGCAGACACAGGGATAGAATGACATGGAAATATGGACCCTGCCATGATGCTGCTACACTATCAGATATGAAATCATTAGAGACAGCCAGGGTGGGGGGGATAAGGGAGAGAAGGTATATATGTGATGTATATTTCCACCAAATACACATTCACAGACAGCTGGCGGTGAGCAGGTATACACAGGATGCTGCGGGGGATGGGAGCTGTCACATAGCTCTTATTGTAGTACTCAGAGGGTTAAATGTGGATGGGAGTCTGTAGGAGATAATTAGAGGACGGTACTGGCTGGGTTATCATTTTTATTATGATCCATTGCTCTAGAGGTAATAGTATTTATTCTGAAGATTGGAGCGATGCTTAAAGTGCCAGCTATTATTCTGGGTATAGAGTCTAAAGTAGCAGAAGATAAAGGGGTGAGGAGAGTGGGGATATCCCCTGTATGTAATACCAGTATACATAGGGATTACCTTTAATTAATCATTACTTACCACTTGCCCCTCCCTTTTAGATTGTAAGCTCCCATGAGCAAGACCCTCCTAATCCTCTTGTATTGTAACTGTCCTGTCCTCCTTTATTCTGTATGGTAGGCGCTATATAAATCCTATAATAGAATATTAGTAGTAGTAATAATGTTTTATTATGTCAATAAAGGAGGGGATTATGTAAATTAGGGGCAGTCACTTAGATTATTATTAGTGTTTTTACAATTATGTTTCTATTTATAGATCATGTAGTAGTTACATTTATAGATATATTTGCAGTTTCTATTATTAGTCCATGATATCTATCTATCTATCTATCTATCTATCTATCTATCTATCTATCTATCTATCTATCTATCTATCTATCTATCTATCTATCTATCTATCTATCTATCTATCTATCTATCTATCTATCTATCTATCTATCTATCTATCTATCGTATAAATATATATAAATACTGTATATCTATATCTCTCTATAGATATATATATATCTATATCTATATATAGATATAGATATCTATAGACAGATATATATATATATATATATATATATATATATATATATATATATGCGTATATATATATATATATATATATATATATATATACATAGATAGATATAGATCTACAGTATATATAGATATATACTGTATATCTCTATCTATATCTCTCTAGATACACACATATATATATATATATATATATATATATATATATATATATATATATATATATATATATATATAGACAGATATATAGATATATATATCTATATCTATAGACAGATATATATATATATATATATATATATATATATAGATATACAGTATATATAGATAGATATACAGTAGATATAGATATAGATATAGATATCTAGATCTAGATCTATCTATATCTATATATATTGTATATATATCTATCTATATATAAAACCAAAAGTATTGGGACGCCTGCCTTTACACACACATGAACTTTAATGGCTTCCCAGTCTTAAGCTGGATACACACTCGACAACTATCTTTAGATTTTTTCCTTTAGATTTACCAAAACCATATAATATGAGGTCAAATCTAAACACTTTCAATTTGTATGCAATCAGGCAGGCCCTTCCACCATATAGTTAAAGGTAAATCTAAAGGAAGTCAAACCACAAAAGTTGTATGGTGTGTATGAACCTTTAGTCTGTAGGGTTCAATATTGAGTTGGTCCACCCTTTGCAGCTATAACAGCTTCAACTCTTCTAGGAAGGCTGTCCACAAGGTTTAGGAGTGTGTCTATGGGAATGTTTTACCATTCTTCCAGAAGCGCATTTGTGAGGTCAGGCACTGATGTGGATGAGAAGGCCTGGCTCGCAGTCTGGGCTCTAATTCGTCCCAAAGGTGTTCTGTTGGGTTGAGGGCAGGACTCGCTCATCCATGTCTTTATGGACCTTGCTTTGTGCACTGGTCCAAATCATGGTGAAGCGGCATTTTGGTGTGGGGTTGTTTTTCAGAGGTTGGGTTTGGCCCCTTAGTTCCAGTGAAGGGAACTCTTAAGGTGTCAGTATACCAAGACATTTTGGACAATTTCATGCTCCCAACTTTGTGGGAACAGTTTGGGGATGGCCCCTTTCTGTTCCAACATGACTGAGCACCAGTGCACAAAGCAAGGTCCATAAAGACATGGATGAGCGTGTTTGGGGTGGAGGAACTTGACTGGCCTGCACAGAGTCCTGATCTCAACCCGATAGAACACCTTTGGGATGAATTAGGGCGGAGACTGCGAGCCAGACCTTCTCATCCACATCAGCGTCTGACCTCACAAATGTGCTTCTGGAAGAATGGTCAAACATTTCCATAGACACTCCTAAACCTTGTGGACAGCCTTCCCAGAAGAGTTGAAGCTGTTATAGCTGCAAAGGGTGGGCCAACTCAATATTCAACCCTACAGACTAAGACTGGGATGCCATTAAAGTTCACGCGCGTTTAACGACTTTAGCCCTGGAGGATTTGGCTGCTCAAAGACCAGGCCCTATTTTGCGATTCAGCACTGCGTGACTTTAACGGACAATTGCGCGGTCGTGCGATGCTGTACCTAAATGAAATGGACGTCCTTTTTTTCCCACAAACAAAGCTTTCTTTTGGTGGTATTTGATCACCTGTGCAATTTTTTTTTTTGCGCTATAAACAAAATATAGCGACAATTTTGAAAAATAACAATATTTTTCACATTCTTTAACCACTTAAGCCCCGGAAGATTTTACCCCCATTCCGACCAGGGGGTATTTTGCGATTCGGCACTGCGTGACTTTAATGGACAATTGCGCGGTCGTGCGACGCTGTACCTAAACGAATTTGGCGTCCTTTTTTTCCCACAAACAGAGCTTTCTTTTGGTGGTATTTGATCACCTGTGCGATTTTTTGATCACGCGCTATAAACAAAAAAAGAGCGTCAATTTTGCAAAAATAGCAATATTTTTCACATTTTTTTATATGAAATTCCCCCCAAAAAAAAAGTAAAAATCAAAATTTTTTAACATTTTAGGCCAATTTGTTTTATGCTACCAATGTTTGGTAAAAAAAATCGCAAAAACCGTATTTTGATTGGTTTGCGCAAAAGTTATCGCGTTTACTAACAAAGGGAAAGATTTTTGTTGTTTTTTTTTTTTAACGCGTAATGGCGGCGATCTGCGATTTTTTTTGCGGTACTGCGACATTGCGGCGGACAGATCGGACCCTTGACTGGCATTTTTGACACTTTTGGGGTTACCAGTGACATTTCTACAGTAATCAGTGCTATATATATGCACTGTTACTGTAAAAATACACTGGTAGTGAAGGGGTTAACTTTATTTGGGAGGGAGGGGCTGTGTGTGTCCCTAGGGGCGTGATTCTTACTGTGATTGGCTGTGGCTGGAGCTGTAAGGATACTGATCAACGGTTCTACATACTAGATCCGTGTGATCAGTGTCTTTACAGCGAGGAGAATGACAGGTGGCTTGTTTACACAAGCCGCCTGACTTTCTCCCTCTCCCCCGCCGATCGCCGAGTGGCCGGCGGACATCGGGTCCGCTGGTCACACGCGCGGGGGGGTCCGTGACCACGCGGGAGCACGCCTCCGGGGGCGCGCGCTCGCTCCCTAGACCCTCACAAGCAAGCGACGTAGCCCTACGTTAGTTTGCCTGTGAGGGGCTGACCGCCGACGTAGATAGTCGTGCGGCGGTCGGCAAGTGGTTAATATGAAATTCTCAAAAAAAAAAAAATTTAAAAATCAAAATTTTTTTAACATTTTAGGCCAATTTGTTTTCTGGTTTGGTAAAAAAAAATCGCAATAAGCATTTTTTGATTGGTTTGCGCAAAAGTTATTGCGTTTACTAACTACGGGAAAGATTTCTGTCATTTTTATTGTTTGTTTTTTTAACGAGTAATGGCAGCGATCTGCGATTTTTTTTTTTTTTGCGGGACTGCGACATTGCGGACAGATCGGACCCCTGACTGACGTTTTTGACACTTTTGGGGGTACCAGTGACATTACTACAGTAATCAGTGCTATATATATGCACTGTTACTGTAAAAATGACACTGGCAGGGAAGGGGTTAACAGTAAAACTGCAGTGGGCGGTCGTTATGTGGTTAAAGGCAGGCGTCCCAATACTTTTTGTAATATAGATATATATATATATATATATATATATATATATATATATATATTTATAAAAGATATTTATTTACTGTGTGTAAATATATATATACACAGTATCTCACAAAAGTGAGTACACCCCTCACATTTTTGTAAATATTTTATTCTATCTTTTCATGTGACAACACTGAAGAAATGACACTTTGCTACAATGTAAAGTAGTGAGTGTACAGCTTGTATAACAGTGTAAATTTGCTGTTCCCTCAAGCTAAGTCAATACACGGCCATTAATGTCTAAAACGCTGGCAACAAAAGCGAGTACACCCCTAAGTGAAAATGTCCAAATTGGGCCCAATTAGCCATTTTCCCTCCCCGCTGTCATGTGACTTGTTAGTGTAACAAGGTCTCAGGTGTGAATGGGGAGCAGGTGTGTTAAATTTGATGTTATCGCTCTTACTCTCTCTTACTGGTCCTTGGAAGTTCAACATGGCGCCTCATGGCAAAGAACTCTCTGAGGATCTGAAAAACAGAATTGTTGCTCTACATAAAGATGGCCTAGGCTATAAGAAGATTGCCAAGACCCTGAAACTGAGCTGCAGCACGGTGGCCAAGACCATACAGCAGTTTAACAGGGCATGTTCCACTCAGAACAGGCCTCGCCATGGTCAACCAATGAACTTGAGTGCTCAGCGTCCTATCCAGAGGTTGTCTTTGGGAAACAGACATATCAGTGCTGCCAGCATTGCTGCAGATGTTGAAGGGGTGAGGGGTCAGCCTGTCAGTGCTCAGACCATACGCCGCACACTGCATCAAATTGGTCTGCATGGCTGTCATCCCAGAAGGAAGCTTTTTCTAAAGATGATGCACAAGAAAGCCAGCAAACAGTTTGCTGAAGACAAGCAGACTAAGGGCACGGATTACTGGAACCATTTCCTGTGGTCTGATGAGACCAAGATAAACGTATTTGGTTCAGATGGTGTCAAGCGTGTGTGGCGGCCACCAGGTGAGGAGTACAAAGACAAGTGTGTCTTGCCTACAGTCATGCATGATGGTGGTGGTGTCATGGTCTGGGACTGCATGAGTGCTGCCGGCACTGGGGAGCTACAGTTCATTGAGGGAACCATGAATGCCAACATGTACTGTGACATACTGAAGCAGAGCATGATCCCCTCCCTTCAGGGACTGGGCCCCAGGGCAGTATTCAACATGATAACGACCCCAAACACACCTCCAAGATGACCACTGTCTCGCTAAAGATGCTGAGGATAAAGGTGATGGACTGCCCAAGCCTGTCTCCAGACCTAAACCTTATTGTGCATCTGTAGGGCATCCTCAAACAGGAGGTGGAGGAGTGCAAGGTCTCTAACATCCACCAGCTCCGTGATGTCATCATGGAGGAGTAGAAGAGGACTCCAGTGGCAACCTGTGAAGCTCTGGTGAACTCCATGCCCAAGAGGGTTAAGGCAGTGTTGGAAAATAATGGTGGCCACACAAAATATTGACACTTTGGGCCCAATTTGGACATTTTAACTTAAGGGTGTACTCACTTTTGTTACCAGTGGCTTAGACATTATTGGCTGTGTGTTGAGTTATTTTGAGGGGACAGTAAATTTACACTGTTATACAAGCTGTACACTCACTACTTTACATTGTAGCAAAGTGTCATTTCTTCAGTGTTGTCACATGAAAAGATATAATAAAATATTTACAATATATCTAAGCGGTGTACTCACATTTGTGAGATACTGTGTGTGTATATATATATATATATATATATTATTTTAAAATGTACCTTTTGGGATTAATAAATTATTCTAAATTCTGTATGTGTGTGAGTAGGTGCGTATATATATATATATATATATATATATATATATATATATATATATATCCACTAATAGGGTGAGTCACTCCTCTAGGATCTGTGTCATTTCAAGGAGAGGTGTCACAGTGAGCTCCCAATCTTCAATAGCAAGAAAAGTAGCGAAACGGTCTCCAATGCAAAATGGTTTACTGAATAATTCTCTCCATACAAACGTGAAAAATGCAGCAACTGAGCAACTGTACAGTTTTGAGCATTATGAGGGGGGTACGGCGCTCAACCAAATAACATACATAAATTAAATAAATATATACTGTGTATAGTTTTGAGCATGCCTTGCTCTTCATGCTCACAGCCTGATGAAGAGCAAGATATGCTCGAAACTGTACAGTTGCTGCCAATTTCATGTGTGTATGGAGAGAATTTTTCAGTAAACCATTTTGCATTGGAGACCGTTTCTCTGATTTTCTATCTATTTATATATATATAGATAGATGGAAAAATCAGAGAAACGGTCTCCAATGCAAAACGGTTTACTAATTATATATACACATATATATATATATATATATATATATATATATATATATTTATATAATTATTTTTTTTTTGCCAAAACATAACCAGAGTGAGCAAATTGTCCTGCAGTATTTAATTTTTGATTTTTTTGCCTCTAACTCTGTTATATGCAGGAATAGTTGTTATATTAGTTATATATCTAGATCTATATATATATATATATATATATACAGTATATATAACTATTCCAGCATATAACAGGGTTAGTGGGAAATAAAAAAAAATTAAATACTGCAGGACTCTTATCCAAGCCCCTTCTCTCCCTGCCTAATCTTATGAAGGAGTTCCGCAACTATGAAGAGCTATCTTCATATAAAATCAACCATCAGAAATCTGAAGCCCTCCCGGTCTCCCTGCCTCCGGCCTTACTGACCCTTCTTCAGAGGGATTTTCCCTTTAAATGGAGTTCTTCGCATATTAAATATCTGGGCGTTTTTCTCCCTAACCGTCCTGATCGCATCTTCGAATGCAACTTCCCTCCTCTACTAGTGCATATCCGGAAGGATTTGGAGGGCTGGCAGAAGGGAATGTTCTCATGGTTCGGGCGCTGTAACATCATAAAAATGAATGTCATGCCCCGTCTGCTTTATGTGTTGCAAGCCCTTCCTATCTCTGTCCCCCAGACCTTCCTTCGGAAGATCAATGAGGTGTTCCGCAGGTTTCTGTGGCTTCGGAGCTCCCCCCGCCTGGCGCTCAGGGTTCTTCGTATGCCCAAACTGAGTGGCGGCATGGCCTTCCCAGACGCGTCGCTATATTATGCCTCGTGCCACCTAGCCAGGATTCTGGACTGGCATGTACATGGTTCACTGAAACAATGGGTGCGCATTGAACGGAGCTTTGGTGACTCTTCGCCGGAGTCTCTGTTCTGGGGAGCCTCTGCCCTACCGCGCGGGACCTCGGCTCACCCGACCATAGGGGCCACCCTGGCGGTGGGTCGCAGGCTGTGTAGAGAGGGCTCCATCGCGACCTTTCCTTCACCTCTGTTCCCGGTGCTCGATAACCAGGACTTCACCCCAGGCCTGACTGACCCAGGTTTTCGCGCCTTGAAGACCAACGGTCGTCACCAAGCTAGACACTTCATTGTCCGTGGTCGTTGGATCTCTCGGCAAACTCTCTTCTCGGATCACACCTATGCCACATTGTCGTTCTGGCAAAAGATACAGCTGGCTCACTTCCTGCAATCCCTGCCACCGGCAACCTCGTTCACGAGACGCCTTACTCCTTTTGAGGAACTTTGTGCATCGGACTCTCCCTTGCGCCATACTATATCTCTGCTCTACCGCCTTTTATCAGGCTCCGATCCATCCTTCAGACCCCTGTACCTGACTCACTGGGAAAGGGACCTAGGGCTCTCTCTCTCGGACCACCAGGTTGAGCGCATTTTCTTTTTCACCTATAAGACTTCCATGTGCTCCAAGTATCAGGAGGCGGGCTATAAGCTCTTAACCAGATGGTACTACACCCCAGCCAGACTGCATAAGATGTTCCCTTCATGTTCGAACCTCTGCTGGCGATGTGGGGAGGAGGTGGGATCCCTCCTCCACGTCTTCTGGTCTTGCAACAGACTGCAACCCTTCTGGCAGGAAGTGATGCGTATTTCGCAGAAGTTCACAGATCATACCCTCACTTTGAGCCCTGCTCTCTTCCTTCTCCACCACAATAGCTTTCCACGGTCTTCTTATCGGAAATCAATTTTGCCGCTCCTGCTTACGGCGGCAAAGAGCTGTATCCCTCTTCTCTGGAAACAGGCACAATCTCCCACGGTGGCGTTGTGGCTGCGTAAAGTGGCACATATCAATGAAATGGAGGACCTTGTTGCGACTGACAGGGGCATTAGGGAGAAATTTCTCAAACGATGGTACTATTGGCATGAATTCAGCTTCTCCGATGAATATAAAACTTTGATCGCCTAGCTGGCTGTCGGCGGACCGGGGGGCCGCCACCGCCCCCCCCCCTTTTTTTTTTTTTTTTCTCCTCCTTCCCATTCTTAGTCTCCTCCCTCCCTTCTCTGCTCTATGGCTTCCTTTTCTTTTGAGATTGTATTTTCTTTAGGCATACGTAACCTACCTGCCTCTCGGAATTTAAAAGTGAGGCGGGCCGCCGGATCGGTCCCTCCCTGCCCCCATAGGCCGGCCATTTGATGGATGTCGGCGGGGATAGGGATTGAGACCTTTTCGGAGGGCCAACGCCCTGTTGTCGACTCTTGGTTCTTACCTCTCGCATTTATCTATGTTGGACCATATGTCCTGAGATGTGTTTTCACTTATTACCTTGTACATTTTCTTCTGTTTGCCTACTGTTTTTGGACATGTACCACTGCTCTTACATATGCTGTATGCCTATTCCTTTTTCAATAAACAGTGAATTTATAAAAAAAAAAAAATACTGCAGGACAATTTGCTCACTCTGGTTATGTTTTGGCAAAAAAAATAAAAAATATCTGCATTGCCCGTTATACCGTTCATTGCACCAGAAAACAGCAGCTAGAATTTGTTTGGTTGCTGCTAAAAATCTATAGTAGATTTTTTTTCTTAGATTTTAAAAATGCGACCTATTATAACCACAGGAAAGAGTCCTATCTGAACATCACTGCCTTCTTCGTCTGTAGACACAGAGCCTGATTTACTTTTTTCTTTTTTCTTAATGCATTAGGCAAAATATAAGAGAAAAAGTCGATTCAAGCGGTCAGATGGCAGCACCAGCTCAGACACCACTTCAAACAGCTTTGTGCGGCAGGTAAGTCATTGCTTATCACTGCTTTTTTACGCTTCGGCCTGACGTGTGAAGCACAACACGCAGGCCTCACTAGGCCCTGGTCCTGGGTTACCATGGAAACCAGCACCAGGGAAGAGATGCTCCTACGTCAGGAGATGGAAATGACAAACACTAATTAACTAACAGAGAGAGAGAGAGAGGAGATGCTGAAGAATGGTACAATAAAAGGGAGAGGAGGGACAAAGGAGGATATATATGTAGGATAAAACACATCTACCAATGGTATTTTGTGAAATAAAAGACACAGAGGACGATCTACTCCTAAAAAAGGATTATAAATACAAACAGTTATGATGAAGATGGGATTGTAAACAATAAAAACTGTGTCAGATTTTTGAATGTTGCATTGCAGGAAAAATCATGTTTTATGATTGTATAGTATAACACCCAGACAGAGTATATAACCCGGTTGTCTACGACTAAAGGCCTTCGTCCATATACATAACAGAGACCATCCCATCCCTCACTGAAGCATCATATCTGCGGACAGGTTTTTGGACTTTATGACTATGTGCTTAATACTATACTAGGTATAGTCCTTTACATGTGACTGCGCGCTGATCCATCGATTTAGGTTGGTGTAGTATTGTTTGCATTTACGACTAAAGGCCGGTACACACAACCAGAAAATCATATAAAAAATACCGCTTTCTAAGCGATTATACGATAATCTGATCATCGGCTTTCGAGAGCCAATCAGGACAGGTCATGAGAAATTATTCGATGAGTCAAGCAGGAAAATTTTTCTTCGATACCAGATCTTACGATTTTCATTTAATATGAACAGTTTTCGTCCCAAAATACAATACAAATACAATATATTACATCACTTCTGAATTTTGTCATACGAAAATTTTTGTAACTTTAGTAACCTCTTTATTTTCAATATGGAGACTGGCATGCAAAAAATAAAAAAACAGATGATCGTTCGTCCTAAAATCTCATTGTGTGTACCAAGCCTGTGTACTATACTATACGATCAAGAAATCCAGTTTTTCATTTCTGGAGAAATAGCTTCTTGTATATATATGCATTTTTCCTTGTATTTTTGCAATCTAACAAAAGTATCAATAATCAATGGCCTTTCCATGTAGTGTTTCCTAGTTTAGCATTTGGCCTGTTTATTGTAGGCCTGGTAAGTGTTGGAGATAGGGAGAACGTTTAATTTGCTCTTTTATATTTGGGCTTCCATGTAAATAGCCAAATACATGACTGTATTCCAAATACCTTTTGTCTGTCTATTATAAATCCTATAAAGCACAAATACTGTACATGTAGTAGCCTGAGCTACTACAGCCATGGCCCAGGTCTCCTGGGTGCCATGCAAGGCAGCTACCCTTTCTGTATGGTAACCACAGGGGAAAAGTCACTTTTCGAGGCCGCCACTCAGCTTGCGGTTTTTTCAATGAATACAATGCATTCTCTTATTAGATGAGGTAGAGAGGAGCATAGGCGTGCGCACAGGGTGTGCCAGGTGTGCCTGGGCACACCCTAATCACCCCATGTACATTACCATTATCACTTTTTGTGAAAGGCAAGTGCCTAAAGACTTCTCTTATAGCAGAGCCAGTAAGAGAAGTCTTTAGGCACTTGCCTTTCAATGTGTCGGCAGGGAGATAAATGTGCTGGGGTCATATATACGTAGACACACACAAACATGTGTGTTTGAACTTTGGGGTGCACACCCTAATTTAATGGGCTGCGCACGCCTATGGAGAGGAGGGATGGTGGTGCCACAATTTCGACCTCATCTAATCAGAGAACGCTTTGCATTAATTGAGAAAAATACAAGGTGTTCTCTGAATGGCGTCCATGCTGATCGAGCAATCCCATGCAAAAGGGCAGCTGCTCAGGACAGCACCTGGACAATTAAGGCCTTCACCTTAGTAGCTCGGGTTATTACAGTGATTTACAGTTTCCACATAGGCCGATCATATAGTTACATAGTAGTTGAGGTTGAATAAAGACGATAGTCCATCTGGTTCAACCTGTGTAGGTGTGTGTGGCCATAATCATTTCCCATACCCCTGAATGTTTTGATCTTTGAGATGTATGTCCAAGAATCTTTTAAAAGTAGCCATACTTCCCACAGTTACTACCATTTGTGGTAGAGAATTCCACAGTCTTGTAGCCCTTACTGTAAAGAACCCCCTGTGTAGCCTGAGGTTAAAACGCTTCTCCTCTAATCGCATTGTGTGGCCTCGTGTCCTCATGCATTCCTTGCGACTGAATAGTTTTTTTTCTATGCTAAGATCTCCATTGAGGTATTTGTAAATCGCAATCATGTCCCCTCTCAGGCGTCTCCTCTCCAGGCAGAATAAATCAAGTGCTCTTGATAATTAATGTCCTCCAATCCCCAAATTAGTTTAGTTGTCCTTCTCTGGACTCTTTTTAGCTCCAGCACATCCCTTCTGAGGACTGGTGACCAGAACTGGACAGAGTACTCCAGATGAGGTCGGACCAGACTTTTATAAAGTGGTAGGATTATAGTTTTATCTCTGGAATACATCAGGTATCACATATGTAGACATTGTAAGCAGCCACCTCCTGTCTGCATGCAGTAAAGCCTAGCAAACAGTAGTAGATTTTTATTTGTTCAACCCAATGGCATCAGCTTCTGTCGGACCGGCTGCCATACACACAGGCCGAAAGTCGGACGGTTTCTATTAAACTGGCCAATGTCTCCGACATTCAGCCTGTGTCAACTAGGCTTTACTCCAGCAAATGCTGCACCTCTTCTGTCAAGGCGGCATGTTGTGGACCACAGTGGACCTGCCATGCAATGCATACTGGCACAGATGCTTGGAGTCGAGGAGTGACTCCACAGGAGTAATATTTGGTGGCAGAGAACAACAATTTTCATGGTAGGATCACCAAGTTTTATTTCATTGAAAGCTGCAGATTTAAAACTCCTGAAAAAAAAAATCTGGTTCAGGGAATGCCAGGCCACAGCAACCTTTAAAAATTTTTAGTGGGATGGCGGAAGATTGACACTTTTGGTCCAGTGTGTATCAAATAAAAATGGTGTATTAAATTTATACAGTATTCGGCAAAGGAATTCATAAATATCCATATGAAGCTTTTCTGAGCCCGAAGCCTGCAACATTATGCAATTTAAATGAATCTCCTAAATTAAATTATAGTGAAAGACTGATTGCCTGCCAAACCTACAATAGCTAAACAAAGAATGGCTTGGTATCTCTTTCGCGAGAAATTAGCAACTCATTTCAAAATGTATGGATACCTTGCATAATGCATTACTTTTCTGGCAATTTCAACTTTTCATCTGCAGATATCTAGGGTGTGGGAAAGCCTTGTGAGTAATGGAACCATACTTGCCTCTCTTCTCCACTCATACCTCCTGTAGCGGAATGGACACTGAGAGTGTGGTTTGTGTTGAAAGAGTGAAGGACTCTTTCATTTGGGACCATAATATTTCTGAGCAATGTCCCTCAGGAGATGTGTGGGGATATATTGCAGATGGCTAGAATATGGCAGAAGTGTTTCATAGACCCATTCTAGTGGGGTGGGGTTTATTATTGTTGAATACCTGCATTCCATTGTCCTATTGTTCCTGTCTGGCTAGAGTAAGGTTATTATGGGATGTGTAGGTTTGTGTGTGGAATGGCTCGAAGAGGGAGGGGTTTTCCCAGATTGTAGATCTCTTGTGTTTGTGTTTTGAATAAACTTATTCATTCCAGTTGACTCCCAGAACTGTGTGTCATCCAGTTACTGGGGGGGGGGGGATTTTGCCTTGGATATTTTAGTATTTCAGCGGAGATACCTAGGCTGGGTATTGGAGATCCGTTACACCTCCCCTGATCTACACCTTCTATATTCCTCCTCTCTTCTTCTTGTTGATTTTACACTACAGTTATGAAGTTTAACTACACTATCTGAAATTATGCCTAAATCTAAATGGCACATCCCTCTTGGTTGACCGAACCCTATGGTTGCACTCACACCAAAATGTTCCAGGAATGCAGACAGAAACGTGCTTAATGACACTCCTTACGTGGGTAGTAGTCCCGCGTTTTGCCACACGTTTGATATGCAACAGTACTCACAAAAAATGTGCTAAAACATGGAATGCAAATGCACTTAGATCAGTGCAAAAAAAAAGGTACATGAGCTACTTTGGCACAGTTGTCGAGCGCTTGGCAGCCCATTCAATGAGTAGGGTGCCTTATGGTGTCACACAACAAATGCGCTAAAAAACACACAAAAAAATTGACGCGTCACACAAGTGTGAATGCTCCTAAGGTTTATGCATAACACTGTGCGTTTTACAGTGTATAATACTTAAATATAATGTTACCATAGTGAATAGCCTATTTACACTATTACTATTGCATTGTGCTATGCACATTAAGTACATTGTTGCAGCCCAACACAGTTTTTTACAATGTACCGTATGTTGTGGTGTGCTGAGTCACAAATAGTGGTTCTTGTCCATTTTTCAAGCATTCTGGGGCATTGGTAACCCATTGTAATAAATGGCCTATTATAACATAATGCATAATAATGTGCGACAAACATTCACTAATGCAGAACCCCCCTCAGCTGCTGCCTCTGCAATTAAGGGGGGGGGGGGGTCAGTTGAGGGGCAATACAAATGCAGCTCAACCTTGGAGTTTTACCACCTCCAAGCGCCAGTGTGACGAGTCCCTAAACTAGAGGTGGGTGGAGCCTGATTGAGAAGCAAGAGAATAGTTCCCCATCGGATCTACTTTACTTTTGATTGACAGCGCACAGCTGTGGGCAGATTAATTGTCGTTGTACAGTCCAATGTCGCCTCTGGAATCCACCCATTGTCGTGCACTGTCAACCACAGAAAAAGTAGACCGGATGTGGAATTAGTCTTAAGCCTCATACACACGCAACGATTGTTGGCCGACCGGTCGGCCGTCTTTTGTCCAGTGTTGTTGTGTTGGTTGAAATGTGCTCTAGACTGCACACGAATTTTCTCGGCCAACAAAAAACAACTTCAGAAGTGATGTCATGTGCTGGTTAACTTTCCAAGTGTTTTTTCTTCTCTGAGCATGCCCAGTCTTGCTCATCTGAATTTTGTCTGCCGAAATCTGTACTGACTGGCGGAAAATCGGCCGTTCTGTTGACGGCCAACAAAAATTTTATAGCATGCACACCAGATTTTGTTCGGCCGAAAAGTCGGAGTCGGTTGTCGGAAGCATCATACTAACAAGCCGAAAATCGGCCGATCATTCACGGCCAACAATCATTGCATGTGTACGAGGCATTAGAGTCTTAGAGTTCCCCATCAGGCTCCATCCACCCAACAACTCAAATGCATGGCAATTGCACCTGTTGGGTGGGTGGACCTGCTATGGCACTAGTCTCAGTGTTCCCCATCAGACTCCACCCACCTGAAAACTCTTCGACTGCTGCATCTGTTGGTTAGGCGGAGCCTGATGGGGAACACTGAGACTAGTGCCATAGCAGGTCCACCCAACAGGTGCAATTGCCATGCATTTGAGTTGTTGGGTGGATGGAGCCTGATGGGGAACTCTAAGACTAGTTTCCCATCAAGTCCACTTTTCCTGTGATTTATAGTTGATGGTAGTTGATTCCAAAGCTGCTATTGGACTGCGGCTGTGGCATCTGGCTACTGGCATCCATTGTCAATCACAGGCAAAGTGGACCTGATATTGAACGAGTTTACCATTAAGCTTCACATACTGTCAGTTCAGTGTGACTTGCTTCATTGGTTGCTAGGATGCAGGTGGTCTTGTTCTAGCAACCAAAATTGTTTTCAAAAAGAAAATCTCCTTGGTTTTAAGCCATATTGAATTTCATGAATGGGTTCCTCCCATTCCATCTGTCCTAAAAGTCTAGTGTTGCCCTGCAAAATCATAAAATACATTGTCATTGTACTGCAACCACACAACATATGGTCTGCAGTAAACCCTATGCTGTAATAGATAAGCCAGTTAGTTCTCTAAACTACTCAAATACAGTATGCTCTAGCAACAACATTGGATCTCATTGCAACACCAGGACACTGTAAATGATAAGAATCCTGTGGGATTTTTCTTAAAATCATCTCAGTTGTTTAGGTTATATACTTGTCTAAGTCTAGGGAACCAAAAAAATGCAATTTTGTTTAATGATCTTGCAGGCTTCATCAGTGCTGCTCGACCAGTCAATGCAGCTTCTTCTCCCCTATGATTGGGCTGGCACAGGTCCTCTCATATCATCATGTACATTGCAGGGCCCATGAGGGACAGTCTACTCCTGGAGCATGGGTGGGGGGGGGGTAGAGGAAAGCACCAACTGCTGGGGGGAACGGGGAAAAGGTAAATCATACTACATCGGTGGGCCTAAAGGAACAGTGCAGGAACAACCCCACTGCCATCAAGGATTTTTCTTGTCCCCGAGATAGGCTTTATTCTTTTCTCATAGGTTAGGTACTCCATGCCTCCTATTAGTTCAGTTGCCCTCCTCTGCATGCACTCCAGTACTCCAATATCCTTTTGTGAACTGGTACCCAAAACTTAACTGCATATTTCAGATGAGATCTTACTAATTCTTTGTATAGGAGCAAGATTTTGTTACTCTTAGTGAGGAAATGGAAGGCACCATCACTTGGGGACCCACCTGTATCTTACCTTACAAAGGCGACGGTTATCCCAGTTGCTGATTTCTGTATTTGTGAAGGACCTAGTGGACAAAAATCTAGAGACCTTGGCAATCCTTTTATTTCAACTGCTGGCTCTGCTCTCAGACCAATATTTGCTTATACCCACCTGTCCCTGGCTGCATCAGCATAGGCAAGAGTCCTGATTCAGTATCTTGTTGGTTTACCCCAGTACCCCAATACTTGATTGATTTAGCAGATCATTTGGGGACAGGGGACCAAGTACATATATGATCCCTCCCGGGATGGAGGAAGGTTGATTTCCCTCATCCGCTCTATGGATGTGGCATTGAGAAGAGTCCTGTGGCTCAATTGTTGGTCAATGATAACACTTCTCCTTTCAGGACATTGAGTTTTTGGGGCCTACTTGGATGTAATTATTGAGAATGCCTCAGGAAGAAAGAGGACCCATATCCCTCAGGTGCAGAGACTGAAGACTTCTACCTGCAAGGACCCTCCTTTCACCCCTTTGGGTGATCCATTTGCCCTCAGGAGGAACATTCTACATTTTTCTGGTCTTGCTCTAAGACTAAGCTTCAGTTCAAACAAAAGTCCCTCTGGACCTCAAAATCTAATGGTGCTTTCCACTGCATGGAACCGAACGGTTCGGCTCGCTTTTGTGCTTTTCCACTGCATGGTACCGCATGGTACGGTGTAGGAACGATTCGGTATGGTACGGTACAGCGGCGCTTTTCCACTACATGGAACCGAACGGTACGGCTCTCTAAACAGTACCATAAACAGTACCACCTCAGTTGTGGTTCCAAGAGGGCCGTACAGGTACCATATCCCACAATCCTTTGCATGCAGCCTTGACTGTTTGTCACTACTTGCCACTGATTGGTCAGAGAATAGTTGTTATCCCACCCACTTACTTTAGTACTACTTTAGTGGAAAAGCAAACCATACCAAACCGTACCGAACTGTTCCAACGCCGTACCATGCAGTGGAAAACCAAACCGGGCCAAGCAGGGCCAAGTGGAGCCGAGCCGGTACTTGCAGTAGAAAAGTGCCATTAGTCCACTTACTACTAGCAGTTCTACAGTGAAAAGATCAGTCTCCACACAACAGGATAGGGAGAAGATGGTTGGTAGTTGCATAGCTCTCAACTGTCCCTGAATTTGAGGGACGGTCCCTAATTTAGGCCCTGTGTCCCCTTTTCCTCCTCATTTGTCCCTCATTTTGGTCTGATATATATATAGTTGTAGATAAAATGCGCTATTTATCTTTCAAAAAGTGTTTCACAGTGCTAAACCTTTCATCCAAGTTCTAAATGGCTGCATTTGTGAATTTCGAAAGCTAATATAAAGTAGTGGTTAAAAAAAAAAAAAAGCACTTGTGGGTTTAACTAAATATTGTTTTTGTACAAGGGGTCTTAAAAAAGTTTTTGCACTTTGCACGTCTGCAGAAACTTGTTGAAGAACCCTCATATAATTCTACTTAAGGAGGCGTGGCAAAGAGTGTATCCTATGCCTACATACTTTTGCTAATAGGTGTCCCTTGTTACCATCTCAAAAAGTTGGGAGGTATGTAGTTGCAGATTTTTTGTTTGAGGTGGCTGTCTCAACTGGGTACAAGATAGTGTTACATCCCTCCACAATAGGTTTTTTTGCCTTCCAGTCTCTCCTTAGAGAGCTTCATTTTTTTGAGACCTTATAGGGCCTTTTTATGCAGTTGTGGTCCTTGTACAGCCTCAGAGGGATTTCCAAGGTTTGTAGGTAAACCCGTTTACAGTACCAAAGCAAGGCAGGACACTCAACCCCCATCCTGGATTTGAAGGCTCTCATACACCTTGTCTGTCCCAAGCGGTTTCAGAATGGATGATTCACATCATTTGTGGCCTCTCTATAGCAGGGAGAACACCTCTTTCCTCAGAACAGTCCTTTCTGCACTTTGCAGTTGGGGAACCTCACCTTCCAGTTTGTGGTTTCACCCTATGGTTTGGCCACAACAATGCCCAAAGGTTAACCCGGACCCTGCAGCATTCACAAATCCCATCATGGAAGCTATTAAGGTTTGTAAGGCCACTCTAATGGCTGAAATAGACCACTTGTCCTGTGAATGCACATCAATCCAGAAAGACCTGGATAAAATTTGAAGCTGACTTTTAGAGACAGAATGTTGTATCATAGGGGTGAAGGGCAATTCTGCTTTGCAAACAGGCCTGCTGTTGGACATACAACCAGTGGTGGGATTCAGCCGGTTCGCACCGATTCCACAGAACCGGTTACTAAACATTAGGAAGTTTGCAGATCCGCCTTACTGTGACCATCTGTATATCATCCGCTCTGGACTCTGGCTCTCTCTGTCCCTGCCTGTGGCCGCGGCGGCGGCGCTCTCTCTCTGCGGGGAGGCAGCCAGAGCCCACACACAGCACTGGTTGCAAGGCTAGAGCCGCTTAGCGTCTAGCAACCAGTGACGTCACCCCTTTCTCCTCCAGGCCGCCGCGCCGCCGCCTCCCAGACAGTCCCCGCCTATTACAATTTGGCTCTAGTAGGCTTCAGGAAAGGGTGGACCCGGGGCGCAGAGCACTGTTTTGAAGGGGGCACGCTGGTTGAAAGTCGGAACTGGTTACTAAAATTTTTGAATCCCACCACTGCATACAACATGCAGTAAACTTATTGCTGCCAAGTCAGATGATGCAGAAATAGGCAGTGCAGCAACAACATTTGGGTCATCGGGCTGCCTGAGAGTGCCAAGTGGTCCCAGACAGCCATCTTTGCTTCACGATTGTGAGAAACTGGCTGTGTGACAAAGCCCCCAGAATAACATGATTTATTCTAGCAAGTTATGCGTTCAACATAATGGAACCACCAAGTTTTTTGATACCTTGTTAGTTGCAAACAACTGGCTGGACTCCCTGTGGTTAGCTACTCTGCCTGGACATGCTGTCTTCTATCCACGTTTACTCAGGAAATACCCTCTTGTTTTCTGTCTATGCCACAGCCAGAACCTCTGTGAATGGGGCTATAACATTCAATGGTTTGATGCTTTAGGGCTGAATGTGCCATGGTTAAAAATTATTCAATGGTGTTGTCACCCTCACATTCCCTCATCCCCATTGAATCAGTTGGACCACAAATGTTTTCTTGTTGCTTTCATCTTTTGGGCTTGTGAACTGTTATAAGCACCACCAATGCGTTGAGGCACTTTTCTTTGGCACAGTTGCACTCTTAAGCTGTGTACTGTTTTGCAAGACACTGAGTTGCCAAAGGACAAAAAGTCTCCATTCAAAGTTCAGCCTCAGAGAGGAAATTCAGGTGCACTCCCTGGTTGCAACAGAAGCATATGGAAGAAATGGACTGGATGGCGGCACTCCAAAAAATGAGTCCTTTATTGAAGAAACAAAAATGCAAAAATGCAGAAATACATGAATGATGATCATACCACAGCGGAGATGATGACACTGGCAGCAAATGCATTTCGCACCCAAGCTGGTGCTTAGTCAAGCACTAAGCACCAGCTTGGGTGCGAAACGAGTTAGCTGCCAGTGTCATCATCTCCGCTGTGGTATGATCATCATTCATGTATTTCTGCATTTTTGCATTTTTGTTTCTTCAATAAAGGACTCATTTTTTGGAGTGCTGCCATCCAGTCCATTTCTTCCATATGTGTACTGTTTAGGGTAAAAGCTGCATACTAACTTTAGTTTAGTTACATGTAGTGGCAGGGCTTTGGTGGCAGCAAAGGCCCTAGTGAGCCTTCTACTCATACCTGTCTGAGTGTTCATTTACTGATATTATGTTCCCTATATGATAAAGTCGCTTAAGATTGTCTCATGATTGCACGCTATGCAAAGCTCTGCATCCCACCCTACTCCACAAATTGTGGGACTGCCCCCCGATCTCAACCTTCTGGGACAAACTAATTACTTTCGCCTCCTGCCTAGTTGAATACCCACTACCCAAGGATGTCTATGCTCTAGTGTTCGGTCACTTGGACACACAACTGGGCTCGGTACCCTCCCGCATTAGAACCTCCCTGCTGCAATTTAAACCTTGGCTTTCCTCATGCTACATGGTCGCCCGCAGGGCAATACTCAAACACTGGATGGACACCACTCCCCCACAATCTCTGAAATCAGAGCTGACATCATGGCGCTTTGGAAAGCGGAGCATATGGACCTTGCTAACCGACCCCTCCAAAACCCCTCCAGATTCAGGAAAAAGTGGGTAGGTCCCTTTTCTATCTCTGGACTTCCCCCCGACAGGGGGGACCCGAGTTGATCATCGGCCCTCATAGTGGTCACCGACATGCCCGATTTCATTCCACTTAACCACTTGCCGACCGCCGCACGACTATCTACGTCGGCGGTCAGCCCCTCACAGGCAAAGTGACGTAGGGCTACGTCACTAGCTTGTGAGGGTCTAGGGAGCGAGCGCGCGCCGCCGGAGGCGCGCTCCCGCTCCTGCGTGGTCACGGACCCCCCCGCGCGTGTGACCGGCGGACCCGATGTCCGCCGGCCACTCTGCGATCGGCGGGGGAGAGGGAGAAAGTCAGGCAGCTTGTGTAAACAAGCTGCCTGTCATTCTCCTCGCTGTATGAGAGATGATCATATGGATCTACTATGTAGATCCGTTGATCACTCTGCATACAGCTGAAGCCACAGCCAATCACAGTTAGAATCACGCCCCTAGGGACACACACAGCCCCTCCCTCTCAAATAAAGTTAACCCCTTCACTACCAGTGTATTTTTACAGTAACAGTGCATATGTATAGCACTGATTACTGTAGAAATGTCACTGGTAACCCCAAAAGTGTCAAAAATGTCAGTCAAGGGTCCGATCTGTCCGCCCCAATGTCGCAGTACCGCAAAAAAAATCGCAGATCGCCGCCATTACGCGTTAAAAAAAAAAACAACAAAAATGACATAAATCTTTCCCGTAGTTAGTAAACGCAATAACTTTTGCGCAAACCAATCAAAATACGCTTTTTGCGATTTTTTTTTACCAAACATAAGTAGCATAAAACAAATTGGCTGAAAATGTTAAAAAATTTTGATTTTTACATTTTTTTTGGGGGGAATTTCATATAAAAAAAAGTGAAAAATATTGTTATTTTTGCAAAATTTACGCTCTTTTTTTGTTTATAGCGCGTGATCAAAAAATCGCACAGGTGATCAAATACCACCAAAAGAAAGCTCTGTTTGTGGGAAAAAAGGACGCCAAATTCGTTTAGGTACAGCGTCGCACGACCGCGCAATTGTCCGTTAAAGTCACGCAGTGCCGAATCGCAAAATACCCCCTGGTCGTTTAGCAGCCAAATCCTCCGGGGCTTAAGTGGTTAAATGATGGTGACTCCTGACTGGTTATTAACTACTGTTTATTTGATACCGCTTTATGTTTTTTTTTAACTACATTTATCTGATTAATCTTTGACTCCATACGATACACCACTTTATCCCTTCAATATAGTATAAGTTGACGTTTGCACTTGTCCCCCCCTCCCCAGACCCTCACCCTTATTTCCCTTCTCTCCTCTCCTCTTCCCCATCTGTACCTCCACCCCCCCCCCCCTGTCCCCACTTACTCGAAGGTCTGCAGGTCCCTCCGGGGACGGATCACTTGCACTATATAGTCTTCTTCATAAAAAATGAAGCTTGAGGCCTGTTGATCACCATCGGTCTATTGTTATGTGCTTGTTCTATTAATTTGTTCTTTGTAGTGAATGTTCTGGTTATTGCACTGTCTGTTTGCTGTATAACTTGACAAGTCTCAATAAAATCTTGTTAAAAAAAAAAAGATTGTCTCATGGAGGGTCAGAGGTATGAATAATAGGTTTAAATAGGCCATGATTTTACAATACCTGAAGCTGATAAAACACCCACAATATTTTCTTACAAGAGACTGATCTGAACAGAAGCAGGGTGCTAGCCCTGCCTTGCCCCTGCATAGAGAGGGCGTTACATGCTATTTTTTTCATTCTATGCCGGAGCTATATCAATTCTTGTTAGTGAGTCCATAGCATGCACTATCACTAATGCCTCGTTTCCACTGAGCGGTACGGTTCTGTTCGGTCGGGTATGCAATTTTTACCATTTCCATTGTCAAAAGTTGTGAATGGTACCCTAATTCCGTACCGTACCACTTTTTTGGGACCCTTTTGTTGGGGTACCAAGCACATTAGTACCGTACCAACAGGGTGGGGCTACACTGTTAAGTTACTGTTTTTGCTGAGGTACTGTTGGCGGTGGAAACGCAAGCCTGATCAAGGTGTACTGTTCAGAACCGTACTGAACTGTACCGAACCGAACCGTACCGCTCAGTGGAAACAAGGCATTAGATGTTCTTTGATCCGAGAGGTAAATATGTATCGTTGGCGGTTAATATAAGAGCCGGTTCACACTAGCGCGACTTGTCAGGCGACTTGTGTAATGCACAAGTCGCCCCCGAAGTAGTAAGGAGTCGTGTCGCCTCAGTGTGAACCAGCTCTAAAAGCACATAAAATGGTTTTGTTTAATGTGTATATCACCCCCCCCCCCCTCCCTTTCAGCCACAAGTCTTATATAACATTATTGACAAACTAGCGCCATTATTGCCCCTCCCAATGGTATCTGCTGGTGACTTCAAAAACATCTTAGATGGTTCTCTTAATACCTCAAACCTCCTTGGACCTCCCTCCTCCTTTGTTGCTATGGGCAAATACTGCCCTGGTCACTGAATTGTGGAGATATAAAACATCCACAGCTCAGGAGTATTTCCTATTTGTTACTTACGTTGTGCACATGAGTCCAGTCATTCAGCATAGTCCTGGTGTTTTTAGTAGCCTTTGGTGGCTGATACCTTCTATTTGTTTATGGGCCTCTTGGATCTAATGCTCTATAACCTTAAGAGTCGGTTCACACTATGGCGACACGACTTTGGGGGTGACTAGTGAAGTCGCCGTGCACCGAGACTTCGGTGCGACTTGCATGGACTTCACAAAATGGAAGTCAATGCAAGTCGCTCCGACTTCAGTCAAAAGTAGTGCAGGAACCTTTTCCTAAGTTGGAGCGACTTGAGTCGCTCCAATTAGAACGGTTCCCATAGCACTGAATAGAGCACGACTTGTCAGGCGACCAAGTCGCCTGACAAGTCGCGGTAGTGTAAACCGGCAGTTAACCTCCCATCCATGCATACAGGCTGTGACTGGAAACTGGCCCGAGTTAGTTACAAGAGGAAGAGGCTGTTACACAAGGTGCCTGCAAACTTTCATTCTGCATCTGAGTTTTTTGTGTAAGACACCTTTAAAATAGTTCTGTGCGGAGAGAATATTTCTGCCATCAAGTCTGGCTGAGTAGGACATATTGCTGCACTATGGCAGTTGCAGGAAGCCAAGAGGTGATGTGCTGCCAATTTAGTTTATACATGGCTCAAAATGTCCTTTAGGAGGTCAGTTAAGTCTCTATTTGAACAGGGTGATAAGAATGGGAAGCTATTGGCTTTATTATTTGAGAACCAAAAGGCCCAAACCAATATTTCCTTGTATTAAGACTTTAGATGGGTCTGAAATAATGCGTACCTTACTGGACTTTTATAGTAACCTGTATGCTCCCACCAGGGCCATCTTTAATATCGATTTGATCCTGGGCAAACATGTTCTTGGGCCCTCCCAAATCCATTTATCAAATATTTGCAGGCAGTGTGGGCTCAAGGGGCAGCTACTTTGGGCCCTACAACAATGACTGGGCCCAGGGCAGCTGCCCCTTTTGCCCTGCCTTAAAGACAGCCCTGGCTCCCCCCCCTCCCCCCCCCCGTATGATGAAGATGCCTTGGAGGCTCTACTCCTATCCCTTTCCTGTACCCAGTTCATCTGCAGCAGAATGGGTGCTCATGAAGGAGGTTATCACAACGTAGTAAACTGAACAAATTATCCACTCTTTCCCAAATAATGTTTTGCGGTCCATATGGATACTGGCAAAATGGTACAAATTGCATGCTGACCTGTTGGCCTCCAGACTATGATACCTTTACAGGCATTGCCTTGGAACTAGAGAGCTATACTGACTCGAAGCACATGTTGCATTACCCCCAAATGAGGTAAGGACCTCTAAACCTGCTATTTAGGCAGTATAGACCCATTCTTTGTTTAAATATAGAAGTCCTTGATTACGTGGACTGAAGACATACATGGATAGGATTTGGGCCTAAACTCATTTTTTGTTACCTTTCTTTGACATTCACAACTTGTCCCCCTGCTCATTTGCCTTGATGTTGGAGCCCTTTGCTATTGCCCTCTATGCCTCAGCTGCCATTAGGGGACAAAGGGTATCGAAGAGCATCTCTCACTTTATGTGGATGATCTGATCCTATCTTATTCCTGCAAGACCCTAGCCTCTTACTGTAGGGGATCCTCTGAATTTTTAAAAAGTTTTTCCACTTATTCTCCTATTAGGTCCAGGAACGAAGGACATGGCAGACCCTGGTTTTCTTCTCTAGGGCCTCACACAGATACAATATCTGGGGCTAAATTTTCCGCCAGAATAACTGACTTTTCCGAAGCAAATAAGTGCAGCCTAAAAACACTTGCCCTTATCCTTGAATGGCAAGGTAATTGTCCTTAAACAATTCTGCCCGTTTCACTGCTTTTTTAGGAGTTCCCAGTATGAATTTCTCAAGTGCTACTTGAGAAATTAACTGTTTGTCTTTTTCCTTTTGAGCCTACTCTCATACTACAGTAGCCCTGGCTTGGCCCTCCCTAACCTGTACAACTACTACCTGGCTGACCAGATGGTTTTTGCCTGCAGGTGGTTGCTTCTGGACAATGGGGATGCTGCAATGGTGCTAGAAGCAGCATGTTTAGGATCATAGGAGGCCTTGAGTCACCTGCTTTACTGGGGGTCCCCATGTCTCTTATAACCTTATGATGCCCATAAGAGCCCCACTCCATGCATGGCAACAAATTTGGCTCACCTTGCCTAGAAACACAGTTTTTAAACTCGAACTGCTTCTTAGAGATGCCTTCTTTGTCTGGGTTTTACAAAGAGCTTTTTCCTGTTTGGACCCCACCTGTGGTGGATTGTAGAGAGAATTGGATGAGAAATGTTCCAGGCTGCAAAGGAGAGGACTGGATTGATATGTGGGACCAGTGGCGGCCGGTCTATAGGGGGCGCAGGGGCGCCGCCCCCCCCCCCCCAATCTGTGGGCAAAGAAAAAAAAAGGGAAAAAAAAATACAGGCAGGCAGGCAGAGGCGCCGATTGGCAGCCTTCTGGGGGTCATCGGGGCACAGAGCAATGCGCCCTGACACTCCCCACTTTAGTGATGTCCTGGCTGTGATTGGTCCAGGAGGACATCCCAGGTTAACGTGACGCGTGGGGGCGGTGCGTGCGTCAGTCACTCACCGTCCCGGCGTCATGTCATCACCTTCCCGCCCACCGGCGCCGTCAGACCAGAGGAGAGCTGGGGCGTGAGGAAGAAGACAGAAGAGGAGGGACTCGTTCGTTCGTCTCGTGTTCTTCTCGGCAGCATCTTCTGTGAGTAGACCCGGGCCGACTCAGCAGCAGCAGCATGTGGCGACCGCCTGTGCGTGAGGTAAGTGAAGTGATGCCTCGGGGGGAGGGGGGGGTCACGGCAGACACAAACCAAAACCACAGATTATCCACCTACTTTTGCAACTCCCTGATCGCTCATGAGACTGAGCCCTTAGGCTTTACTTATGCATTTTTTCATGACATGCTCAAATTAAATTGCTCAATTTAGGGTTCCTTAGTGTTTGAAAGAAGCAAAAAGCAGAATAATGAGCCATTTAGTTCATGTGCTTGAGCAGCATACTGAGAGGAAGATGCGTTCATCACTGTGCTGTTTCTCGTTCACTGCAACAGGTGGGCAACAGCTCCATGACACACTGGGCTTTGAGGAAGTAAGTTGAAGGATGTTGGCTGTCATTTATCATGGATAGCTGATAACATTTGTTGGTGGGAAAAAATAGGGGACAGCTCTGGGTTTAAGGAGAGTATTGCAGCAAAAGTTTTTTTGTGTTTTTTTAATAGATTTTTTTTTTGTTACTGGAGTTCTTCTTAAGAGCTAATGCTGTACAGGTATGCTGCTTCTGCTGTTTACAAAATCACTGTTTTACATTGTAAAACATGATTTGTCAGTCTAGTTTGGTTACTGTCTGCCCAACAAAGATGGAACTGTAATTGTTTGGAAATATGTACAATACATAATGTAAACTTTGGTTTGACAACAGCGCTTTTAGGGAATTGCAGTGTGTGACGTCAAAGTCAAGAAATCTTTTACTGCATTTTTTGCCGCAAATCTTTCTTTTTGCGCCCCCCCCCCCAAAAAAAAAAAATTTGAGCGCCAGACACCACTGGGTGGGACTACCCATTTAGAGACCATCTCATTCATTATAAGTTTAGTAGAATCTTTCTTAACCATGTCCAACTTGAGGGTATCTACCCATCAGCTTCACCTAAATGTTGGCATTTAACTCACTCACCTGCTGACTTCATCCATGTCTTTTAGAAAAGCTCAGTGATTCAGAATGTTTGGATGTGGGTCATCCAGTTTATAAATGAGATATCTATTCCTAGTTTTTTATCTGCCTGCTGGGACTTGTGGAGGGGGTTGCATACTTTTGCTTATTGCATGGAAAGACATCATCTTGTACCAAAATAAACCAGATGCACCTACCCTTGCCTTCTAAAAAGGACTAGTCAAATCACCTCTATCATTTTACAAATTCGCATATGAATATCAAGCCTGTCCAGCCACGTTTGATAAGCTGTGGGTCTGTTAGCTATTTATGATTCACCAAATATTTGAAATGTATACCATGTTTCATATGCCCACTATTCTGTGCCCCATCCAACTGAACAACTGAGACACTGAGAGTACACCTTCAGAGTCTGAGGAGGGTGGGAGGATGCAGTCAGCTGCCCTTTGGGGAGATTTCGGGTGCAATTTTATGACTTGCCTCTGATGCTTTGAACAGAAAGCATTTTTGACACTTGCACGGGTGTGCCACCAGGTCTTAACCACTTAAGCCCCAGAGGATTTGGCTGCTCAAAGACCAGGGCCTATTTTGCGATTCGGCACTGCGTGACTTTAATGGACAATTGCGCGGTTGTGCGACGCTTTACCCAAATGAAATTGACGTCCTTTTTTTCAACACAAACAGAGCTTTCTTTTGGTGGTATTTGATCACCTGTGCGGTTTTTATTTTTTGTGCTATAAACAAAAAAAGAGCCACAATTTTGAAAAAAATAACAACATTTTTCAAATTTTTTATGTGAAATTCTCAAAAAAAATGTAAAAATCAAAAGTTTTTAACATTTTGGGGCAATTTGTTTTCTGCTACATATTTTTGGTAAAAAAAAAATCACAATAAGCGTATTTTGATTGTGCAAAAGTTATTGCGTTTATTAACCACTTTACCACCGGAGGATTTTGCTGTCTTCCGTCCAGGCCACTTTTTGCGATTCGGCGCTGTGCGACTTTAACTGACAATTGCGCGGTCGTGCGATGCCGTACCTAAACGAAATTTACGTCCTTTTTTTCCCACAAACAGAGCTTTCTTTTGGTGGTATTTGATCACCTGTGCGATTTTTACTTTTTGCGCTATAAACGAAAAAAAAGAGCGTTTATTTTGAAAAAATAACAATATTTTTCACATTTTTTTTTATATGAAATTCCCCCCCAAAAAAATGTAAAAATCAAAAGTTTTTAACATTTTTGGCCAATTTGTTTTTTGCTACATATTTTTGGTAAAAAAAATCACAATAAGCGTATTTTTATTGGTTTGCGCAAAAGTTATTGCGTTTACTAACAAAGGGAAAGATTTCTGTCATTTTTGGTGTTTTGTTTTTTTAACGCGTAATGGCGGTGATCTGCGATTTTTTTTTTGCATGACTGCGACATTGCGGCGGACAGATCGGACCCTTGACTGACATTTTTGACACTTTTGGGGGTACCAGTGACATTACTGCAGTAATCAGTGCTATAAATATGCACTGTTACTGTAAAAATGACACTGGCAGGGAAGGGGTTAACTGTATTGGAGAGGGAGGGGTTAATGTATGCCTGGTGCTTACTGACATGTGTGGGGGGAGGTGACAGAGTGACACAAGGACAGATCCAGGGTTCAACTATGCTGAACCCTGCAATCTGACCCTGCCTGTCACTTCAGAGATCCGCCCGCTGTGTTTACACAAGCAGGCGGATCTCCAGACTCGATCCCCGACGATCAGGTAAGAGCAGCGGTGATCGCCGCCACTCCTGCCCTGGCCCAACTCCCGCTGTGACTAAAAATAGCGGGAGCGAGCCTCCGGCGGCGCGCGTGCGCCGCCCACAAGGGGCGGAGTCCAGCGACGTAGGTCTACGTCGCTGGACGGGAACGAGCCACTTTGCTGCAGTAGCAGCAAAGTGAGCGGGGCTAAAGTGGTTAACTAAGGGAAAGATTTTTGGCATTTTTATTGTTTTTTTTTTTTACAAGTAATGGCGCCGATCTGCGATTTTTTTTTTTTTGCGGTACTGCAACATTGCGGCGGACAGATCGGACCCTTGACTGACATTTTTGACACTTTTGGGGGTACCAGTGGCATTACTGCAGTAATCAGTGCTATACATATGCACTGTTACTGTAAAAATGACACTGGCAAGGAAGGGGTTAACTTTATTGGCGATCAAGGGGTTAAATGTGTCCCTAGGGGCGTGATTCTAACTGTTAGGGGGCGTGGCTAGTGAAGTAATCACAGAGACTTATGGGCCATACACACTATAAGATTATCTGAAGACTTTTTCCTTTAGATTTACCAAAACCATATAATATGAGGTCAAACCTAAACACTTTCAATTTGTATGCAATCTGGCAGGCCCTTGCACTACATAGAAAAGGTAAATCTGAAGGAAAAAGTCTTCAGAAAATCTTATAGTGTGTATGGCCCTATACAATCCTACATAGCAGGATCACATAGCCTCTGTCATTACATTAGGGAGAATGACAGACGTCTGTGTTTACATCAGCCGTCTGTCTTTCTCCCTCTCCTGAGGGAGATTGTGAGTGGTCAGCGGACATCGGAACCGCCGGTCACACGCGCTGGCTAGGCAGGGAACGAGCGGGGTCGGGAGCGCACCGGCGCACGTTTGCCGGTGGCGCGGGCTCGCCCCCTACAGGCTCATGGGTGAGCGACGTACCAATACTTTGCCTGTAGGGGGCTGACTGCCGCAGTACATAGTCGTGCTGCGGTCGGCAAGTGGTTAACCATATTACCTTCATGTTTCTAAAGGTGACATCCACCATCTAATTCAATGGCATAATCACCTATAGATCTACCAGAAATATAGTTGATAGTAAGGGCATGTCTGATTAAATACAAATTAAAAGTATTGTTTCGATTTGTCTTCTTATTATGTAGTTTTGATTACTCTAAAGGGGATTGTACAATCAGATTGTATAGTGTATGGCCATCTTTAGGCTTGGTGGAGTCAATTTTTCCTGTTTTGACTCTGCTACTAACTTAAATGTCAACCTAAATACCTAACTATACCACACACAGAAATGATATGACATATAACCAATTGCTGATCATCCTATTTTTTCCTTAGAAAAGGTAACAACCCTTTCACATTACAGGCACAGCAATGTTCCACTCTCTGAGCTAGGAGGAAGATGATTAGGGGTCCTGCCAGCGATCAGGTTGAGCAAGGTCTCCATGTGTATGGCAACCAGTTATCTGCTATTGATGGACAGAGACAGTATTGTCCTATACTCCTATACAACTTGGTAAAGACGCTGAGGTTTTTTCTATTTTTATTTCATGCAACCAGAGGGTTAAATGAAAAAAAAACTTTGCAGATTCCTGCATCCATACAAGCAATGTGGATGCAGGGATCTCCTCTGCTGCGCCATTTTATTCTAAACGCAAGATTTACCCTCCCTGTCAGAATACACTGATTAGCGCTGCTGTCATTGACTGCAATGGCTGATCGAATGGTGGTTTTCCAGCAGAAGGCGGTCTAGCGATCGGCTTCTGATGAGCAGAGAGGGGTACACATGGATCAAAATTCAGCCGGTTCCTGCTGAACTGGCCAAGTATCAATGCATGTATACCCAGCTTAAGTCAATATAATTTATAATAATGGTGTTTATAGTGTAGCAGGTTTTCCAGGCATTGGGCCAGATGTGGGTCTGCCATTGTTACTGGTGACATCTTGAGCCCATTTAGGCTGAATACCCAGGTGTGAGATTGGAGACATTGACCATTCCGGCATCTTGGTTTTGTTTTGTTTATTGTATATTGGGGATGGGAGAAGGGAATGAGTGGGATACTCCTCTGGCTCAACTAGGTAAAACTGGGACACTCTGCAGAAAAATGCCTTTCAGCGCTGTCTTGACGCCAGCTGGATGCCGACCAACGCTCACCGGCGCTTGAAAAATACTGTTTTGCTGAACTGTACTAGAACTTGACCTTAACACTTTGGTTAACTTCAAAAGATCCTGGACTGTAGTAAGACTTGACTCCTGACACTCTGTTTAGCTCAAAAGTCCTGTGAACAGCTCCCTCCAGTCCTTCACTGACTGAGGTAGCTCCTTGTAACTGCTTGTGCTGCTGCAACTCTCAACTCTGTACACTGCACTCTGTACACTGACTCTTCAGGGCCCAGCCACTGGTACCCCCTTTACACTTCAGGGTCCTCTGACTAGGCACCCCCTCTGCACTTCAGGGTCCTCTCATTAGGCACCCCCTCTACACTTCAGGGTCCTCTCACTAGGCACCCCCTCTACATTTCAGGGTCCTCTCACTAGGCACCCCCTCTACGCTTCAGGGTCCTCTCACTAGGCACCCCCTCTACATTTCAGGGTCCTCTCACTAGGCACCCCCTCTACACTTCAGGGTCCTCTCACTAGGCACCCCCTCTACACTTCTTCAGGGTCCTCTCACTAGGCACCCCCTCTACACTTCAGGATCCTCTCACTAGGCACCCCCTCTACACTTCTTCAGGGTCCTCTCACTAGGCACCCCCTCTGCACTTCAGGGTCCTCTCACTAGGCACCCCCTCTACACTTCTTCAGGGTCCTCTCACTAGGCACCCCCTCTATACTTCAGGGTCCTCTCACTAGGCACTCCCTCTACGCTTCAGGGTCCTCTCACTAGGCACCCCCTCTATGCTTCAGGGTCCTCTCACTAGGCACCCCCTCTACAATTTATGGTCCTCTCACTAGGCACCCCCTCTACAATTCAGGGTCCTCTCACTAGGCACCCCCTCTACAATTCAGGGTCCTCTCACTAGGCACCCCCTCTACAATTTAGGGTCCTCTCACTAGGCACCCCCTCTACAATTCAGGGTCCTCTCACTAGGCACCCCCTCTACAATTCAGGGTCCTCTCACTAGGCACCCTCTCTACAATTCAGGGTCCTCTCACTAGGCACCCCCTCTACAATTCAGGGTCCTCTCACTAGGCACCCCCTCTACAATTCAGGGTCCTCTATTTAGGCACCCCCTCTACAATTCAGGGTCCTCTCTCTAGGCACCCCCTCTGATCTTCAGGGTCAACACTGGCACCCCCTTTACCGCTAGCTAGCTTCTGGATCCCTTGGGCCTTCACTGGAGTGGTCTCCTCTGAGCTAGGCAGACCCCCAGGGGCAGTTACAGTACTCCCGAACTGGGAATGCTTTCCTGGAACTGGACCCCCTCAACTCCGCTGGTCCTCGGCACACCGGATCCCGTCTGCAGCTCAGCTTTCTCTCTGTACTCTCAGGCAAGTCGCCCGAGACACCCACTTTCTCTGATAGGAGGAGAGACAGCCGTACTCCTTCGTGGGACTCTGCTTCCCGCCAAAGGCGCTGCTTCATGCGCTCCCTTCAAACTTATACCCACTCCCAGAATCCTGTACGGCAGAATCTGCCTTTCTGGGGTAGATACAGGCCTGAATGTGCCACTGATTGGGTTTCCTCCACTGCCCGATGAGAACCCTTCTCATGGAGCCAGTGGGGAGACTCCCCAGTCTCAATAGCAACACCTGGGAGACATGACAGCCCAGCTGAAAATCATCGTTAGGCAGCCAAGGCCCACTATACTTTACCTAGCACCTACCTATAGGGTGCTACAATAGTTTTTCACAATGATCTGACACACTGCAAAACCCCCTGAGGGCGCATGATGTACTGATGTAGGGGACAGCAGATGAAGTATACAAGAGAGAGTAACCTAGTGCAATGATGTAGATGATGGTAGGCTCAAGAGCTAGCAATCTATGAAGTTATGCAGATGATAGGAATAGTGCTTACATAGTAACAGTCCTTAGTATGCAGAGGTAGATAGTGTAAGTTAGTTAGGAAGAAATCCCCTGTGGGGTACTTATCACAAGTTGGGTTAGTAGTAGCAAGGTCCAGTAGCAAGAGAGTGATCCGGTAGCGAGATACGGGATCGGTAGCGAGGTTCCGGTTTTGTTCAGGCAAAGGAATAGCTAGAAGCTCCGGCAGCATAGGACAAGACTGGTCAAGCATGCGGTTTGAACGAGCAATGAGTGAGAGAAAACCGGCGATTGAAATAGCCGCTCATAGCGGCGCTCCGCGATGATGTCATCGTTCTTAAAGGTGTATGCGTGCCACCTAGTTAGCAAGGTGGGACGCAATATTAAGGTAGAAATGGGAAATAAGGGTACCAAAGGTACCAGAATCTTAAAGTACCCCCCCCTTAAGGCCGGCTCCGGAAGGCCTATAGCACTGGTTTTTCCGGGTATTTCGAGTGAAATGTTCGTATAAGCCTAGGTGCGTGAACATCAGCAGTATCCAACCAGGTGTCGTCTTGGGGTCCATAGTTCTTCCATCTTATGAGATATTGGAGTCTTCCTCTGTGGATACGAGAATCCAGAATCTCCTTGATCTCATATTCTTCTCCGTCTTCAACTTGTACTGGAGGTGGAGGCAAGATGGTAGGCCTTATTCCTTGGTTAGGAACATGTGGTTTTAGTAGCGACACATGAAAGATGGGATGTATTTTGGGATCTGCCGGTAAGGTGAGTTGCACTGCAGCTTTTCCAATGAGTTTCTTAATTGGGAAGGGTCCCAGAAATAAAGGTCCAAGTTTTTTACTAGGGATCTTTAATCTCAAATTTTTTGTAGATAGCCAAACAAGATCCCCAATAGCATATTGAGGAGAGGGTTTTCTACGTAGGTCGTAGTACCTTTTTTGTTGACTATGGGCATGTGATATGGTGGTGTTGAGTAAACCCAGAGAGTCCTTTATTTGGGTGAGATATTCAGAGGCCACTGGGTTACTTGATGGAAGGATGCGTGGTGGAAGAAGAGTGGGATGAAACCCATAGTTCAAGTAGAATGGACTTTGCTTAGTAGTACTGTGGGTTGCGTTGTTATAAGCGAATTCCGCCAGCGGGAGGAGGTCCACCCAATCATCCTGTAGGTATGAGGTATAGCAACGTAGATATTGCTCAATGCTCTGGTTGACTCTTTCTGTCTGTCCGTTGGTCTGAGGGTGGTAAGGAGAAGTAAGTTTTCGCTCTATTCGTAGTATCTGACATAGAGCTTGCCAAAACTTGGAGATGAACTGTGAACCACGGTCAGACAGAAGGGTCTTTGGAATACCATGTAACTTAAAGACATGTTTCACTTGCAATTCCGCTGTTTGCTTGGATGAGGGTAATCTTCGAATAGAAATGAAATGTGCCATCTTGGTCAGATGGTCCACTGACACTAGGATGGTGTTAAATCCTTTGGAAGGTGGTAGTTCTACTATGAAGTCTAAGGACACAACTTCCCATGGAACCTGGGGTATTGGTAGACTACAAAGTAGACCAGATGGTTTTGTAGTGTCAATTTTGGACCTTGCACAGATGTCACAAGAAGAAACAAATTTTTGTACGGTCGTCTTCATGTCAGGCCACCAAAACTGCCTAGTAAGTAAATTAAATGTTTTAGTCATACCCATATGTCCTGCCATAGGCACATCATGCGACAATTCCAAAATCTTGGTACGCATAGTAGGGGGTATGTAAAGTTTGTTGTTGTAATAGAGGAAGCCTTCTGCATCAGCACTTAGTTGTGGTGGAGGTGAATCCAATCCTATGCTGTGCAAAATCTCTTCCTTCAGGGAACGAACAACACCGACAATACGTTCATAGGGTATTATAGGAATTGAAGGTATTTCAGCGTAGTTATCCTCGGTTAATCGTGACAGCGCATCCGCCTTTTTATTTTTGTCTGCAGGAGTGTAGGTCACCAAAAAGTTGAATCTTAAAAAGAATAAGGACCATCGTACCTGCCGGTGGGAAAGAGTCTTGTTAGTCTGAAGGTATTGAAGATTTTTATGATCTGTGTATATGAGAACTGGTAATCGAGTACCCTCAAGTAGGTGTCGCCAATTCTCCAATGCCAATTTTATTGCAAGCAACTCTTTTTCACCCACTGGGTAATTCACCTCGGGGCTGCTTAGTGATTTGGAGAAAAAAGCAACTGGGTGAAGTGGTGAAGTATTTGTTGGTCGTTGTGAGAGAACTGCTCCTACTGCCATATTTGACGCATCTACCTTCAGGATGTATTGAAGGGATGGGTCTGGATGGCGTAGTATGGGAGCAGAAGTAAAGCTTGATTTTAACAAGCGGAAAGCTCCATTTGCTTCTTCTGACCATTTGAATGTTTTTTTTATACTTGTGAGTTGTGTGAGAGGTCTCACAATAGCAGAGAAGTTCTTGATGAACTTCCTATAGAAGTTAGAAAATCCGAGGAATCTTTGTAATGCTTTACGAGTTGTTGGTACAGGCCAATCTAGAATACAGGATATCTTGCTCATATCCATTTTGATTCCATTTTTAGATATGATGTATCCTAGGAATAGTACTTCTTCTTTATGGAATAAACATTTTTTTAATTTTAAGTATAAGTTGTGTGCAAGTAGTCTGGACAACACGAGTCTTACATGTTTTATGTGTTCAGATAAAGATTGGGAATAAATAAGTATATCGTCCAGATATACTACAACACAAACATCAAGTAAGTCTCTGAAGATGTCATTTATGAATCGTTGAAAGGCTGCGGGAGCATTACACAACCCGAATGGCATCACAAGGTCCTCGAACAATCCGTATCTGGTTCTGAATGCTGTCTTCCATTCATCCCCGTCACGGATTAGGATTAGGTTGTATGCCCCTTTCAGGTCCAATTTCGAAAAGTAGGTAGCCCCGCGCACCTGTTCAATAAGTTCAGGAATGAGGGGCAAGGGATAGCGATCCTTTATTGTAATGGTATTTAATTGCCTGTAATCAATAATAGGCCTGAGACTTGAATCCTTATTGCGGACAAAGAAGAGTCCTGCAGCAGTAGAGGAAGTAGAAGGTCTGATGAACCCTTTCACCAAATTCTCATCCAAGTATTCCTTGAGATGAGAGAGTTCATCCTGTGAAAGAGGATAAACATGACCGAAAGGCAACTTGCTATTAGGGAGTAGATCGATAGAACAATCATAGTCCCTATGGGGAGGCAACACTTGAGCATTTTTTTCAAGGAAGACTTCCGACAAATCCTGGTAACATAGTGGTATAATCTCATCTGTCACCACAGACAGGATCTTTCCATATGATGAGAGATTACACGTGGTTTCGCAATAGTGAGAAGAGAAGGTTAGAGTTCTTGTTTTCCAATCAATGATTGGTTGATGTATGTGTAACCCGGGAAGTCCCAAAATAATGGGAAAATGTGGTGAGGTTAGTACATCAAAAGTGGTAGTCTCCATATGAGACTCATTGGCAGTGACAAGGAGTGCTTGTGTCTGATTGGTGATTGGACCAGAGGATAACGGAATACCGTTAATGAAACTAACAGAGACAGGTTTGAGTTTTGAAATAATAGGTATTTTGTTTAAGGTAGCAAAACAAGTATCGATATAGTTCCCACAAGATCCTGTGTCGATCATAGCCTTGGTGGTGATCCTAGTTTGGTCCCACTGTAATGTCAAATGAATAAAAAGATAAGGATTAGAAAAGGAAGTCGTTAGTCCCCCTAGCAAGACATTTGAACACTCACCCTCTTTTTTGAGGACAAGGGGACAGCCGCTTAACAAATGATCCGGGGAGGCGCAGTACATGCAGAGATGTTCGGATCTTCTCCTGGCACGTTCGGTAAAGGATAAAGGTGGACGTATCATTCCTACCTCCATAGGAGTAGGGTCAACAGCCGACATCCGAGAAGGACTGGACAATGGCAATCCCATCTTCTCAGCCTTTCTTTCTCGCAGTCGTCTGTCAATATTGATACTGGTCTGTATCAGGGCAGCCAAGGTGTCAGGTAAATCCGCTCGGGCGAGCTCGTCTTTAACGGCTTCTGATAGGCCGAGTCTGAACTGAGTTTTTAGAGATGTATCATTCCACCCTGAATCAAGGGTCCATCTTTTGAACTCTGCCACAAAGTCTTCAACAGGTCTCCTTCCTTGTTTTAAAGCCCTCAATTGGGTATCAGCAGTACTCTGCCTATTGGGGTCTTCATATAAACTAGCGAGTTGCGCTAGGAATAAAGGATAGGAGTTGAGAAGTGGATCATCTTTCTCAAAGAGAGAGTCTGCCCAGGCCCGGGGGTCACCCGTCAGATAGGAAATAGTGGTACAGACTTTAATTTGGTCAGTAGGGTAGGTACGAGGTTTTAACAAAAAAAGCAATTGACATGCGTTTTTGAATTCACAAAATTTTTTCCGATCACCTGTAAACACTAGAGGAGGGTTTATCTTAGGCTCACGGGGCTGAGCAGCAGAGAGCTGTGCGAGACGGCCAACCTGCTGTCTCAAAGCCTGATTTTCGTTTTTTACCTTTGTAAGGGCAAGTATCAATGCATCTACTTGTTGTTTTAACTGCATAACTTGAGTGGGTAATTCTGCTGAATCCATATTTTAGGGCTCGTTCAATCTGTAACGCTCTTGCGTTTTTTGTTAGTGAATGGATTTGCAGCTGCAAAATTATTACACTCAGTAGTCATGTAGAGATGTGTTGAACAAACATATCCAACTCTCAGGACTCATCACCGTGCACAGCCTGTTTTATGCAAATATACATACACTCAATATGATGTTCCTGGAGTGATAGGATGTATATGATAGTATAGAGGTGAGAGACAGGCGTTAGAAATGGTGAGCACTCAGTAGTAATATTCAGGAGAGTGGTAGGTGATGATAGGTAGTATGCAGATAGGTTTAGCAATCATGTATAGTAACAGGTGGTAGGGGACAGCAGATGAAGTATACAAGAGAGAGTAACCTAGTGCAATGATGTAGATGATGGTAGGCTCAAGAGCTAACAATCTATGAAGTTATGCAGATGATAGGAATAGTGCTTACATAGTAACAGTCCTTAGTATGCAGAGGTAGATAGTGTAAGTTAGTTAGGAAGAAATCCCCTGTGGGGTACTTATCACAAGTTGTGTTAGTAGTAGCAAGGTCCAGTAGCAAGAGAGTGATCCGGCAGCAAGATACGGGATCGGTAGCGAGGTTCCGGTTTTGTTCAGGCAAAGGAATAGCTAGAAGCTCCGGCAGCATAGGACAAGACTGGTCAAGCATGCGGTTTGAACGAGCAATGAGTGAGAGAAAACCGGCGATTGAAATAGCCGCTCATAGCGGCGCTCGGCGATGATGTCATCGTTCTTAAAGGTGTATGCGTTCCACCTAGTTAGCAAGGTGGGACGCAATATTAAGGTAGAAATGGGAAATAAGGGTACCAAAGGTACCAGAATCTTACACTGTTATAAATCACAAGGCCCCGTACAGTAAGGTGACCTGATTTTTAAAATGAAATCTTGGAACATATATATATATATATATGTATATATATTTTTATTGGCAAATGGCACAGGACTGCATAATACACAGAGTGCTGGGCACAGGACTGCATAATACACAGAGTGCTGGGCACAGGACTGCATAATACACAGAGTGCTGGGCACAGGACTGCATAATACACAGAGCACTGGGCACAGGACTGCATAATACACAGAGCACTGGGCACAGGACTGCTTAATACACAGAGTGCTGGGCACAGGACTGCATAATACACAGAGCACTGGGCACAGGACTGCATAATACACAGAGCACTGGGCACAGGACTGCTTAATACACAGAGTGCTGGGCACAGGACTGCATAATACACAGAGCACTGGGCACAGGACTGCATAATACACAGAGCACTGTGCACAGGACTACATAATACACAGAGCGCTGGGCACAGGACTACATATTACACCGAGCGCTGGGCACAGGACTGCATAATACACAGAGCACTGGGCACAGGACTGCATAATACACAGAGCACTGGGCACAGGACTGCATAATACACAGAGCGCTGGGCACAGGACTGCATAATACACAGAGTGCTGGGCACAGGACTGCCTAATACACAGAGCACTGGGCACAGGACTGCATAATACACAGAGCACTGGGCACAGGACTGCATAATACACAGAGCACTGGGCACAGGACTGCATAATACACAGAGCACTGGGCACAGGACTGCATAATACACAGAGCGCTGGGCACAGGACTGCATAATACACAGAGTGCTGGGCACAGGACTGCCTAATACACAGAGCACTGGGCACAGGACTGCATAATACACAGAGCACTGGGCACAGGACTGCATAATACACAGAGCACTGGGCACAGGACTGCATAATACACAGAGCGCTGTCTTTACTGTATATTAGGTGGAGGTGAGAGGTAGGTGTGCTGCTGTTGTATATTAGGGGGAGGTGAGAGGTAGGTGTCCTGCTGTCTGTACTGTATATTAGGGGGAGGTGAGAGGTAGGTGTCCTGCTGTCTGTACTGTATATTAGGGGGAGGTGAGAGGTAGGTGTCCTGCTGTCTGTACTGTATATTAGGGGGAGGTGAGAGGTAGGTGTCCTGCTGTCTGTACTGTATATTAGGGGGAGGTGAGAGGTAGGTGTCCTGCTGTCTGTACTGTATATTAGGGGGAGGTGAGAGGTAGGTGTCCTGCTGTCTGTACTGTATATTAGGGGGAGGTGAGAGGTAGGTGTCCTGCTGTCTGTACTGTATATTAGGGGGAGGTGAGAGGTAGGTGTCCTGCTGTCTGTACTGTATATTAGGGGGAGGTGAGAGGCTCATGCCCTGCTGACTTTGAGGAGAGGTAGGTGCCCTGATATCTTTATATTAGGGGGAGATAGGAAGTAGGTGTCCTGATGACTGTATATTAGAATAGAGGAGAGAGGTGCTAAGAGAAGAGGTAGGTGTCCTGATATCTGTATATTAGAAGGTAAGGGTGTCTTGGTAAGAGATGAGAGTATTGGTAAATAGGATATAATAATGAGAGTATTGGTAGATAGGATATAATAATGAGAGTATTAGTAAATAGAATATAATAATGATAATATTGCTAAACAGAATATAATAATGAGAGTATTGGTAAACAGAATATAATAATGAGAGTATTGGTAAACAGAATATAATAATGAGAGTATTGGTAAATAGGATATAATAATGATAATATTGGTAAATAGGATATAATAATGATAGTATTGGTAAATAGGATATAATAATGAGAGTATTGGTAAATAGAATATAATAATGAGAGTATTGGTAAATAGAATATAATAATGAGAGTATTGGTAAATAGGATATAATAATGATAATATTGGTAAATAGGATATAATAATGATAGTATTGGTAAATAGGATATAATAATGAGAGTATTAGTAAACAGAATATAATAATGATAGTATTGGTAAATAGGATATAATAATGATAATATTGGTAAATAGGATATAATAATGATAGTATTGGTAAATAGGATATAATAATGAGAGCATTGGTAAATAGAATATAATAATGAGAGTATTGGTAAATAGGATATAATAATGAGAGTATTGGTAAATAGGATATAATAATGAGAGCATTGGTAAATAGAATATAATAATGAGAGTATTGGTAAATAGGATATAATAATGAGAGTATTGGTAAATAGGATATAATAATGATAGTATTGGTAAATAGGATATAATAATGATAGTATTGGTAAACAGAATATAATAATGAGAGTATTGGTAAATAGGATATAATAATGAGAGTATTGGTAAATAGGATATAATAATGAGAGTATTAGTAAATAGAATATAATAATGAGAGTATTGGTAGATAGGATATAATAATGAGAGTATTGGTAAATAGGATATAATAATGAGAGTATTGGTAAATAGAATATAATAATGAGAGTATTGGTAAATAGGATATAATAATGAGAGTATTGGTAAATAGGATATAATAATGAGAGTATTGGTAGATAGGATATAATAATGAGAGTATTGGTAAATAGGATATAATAATGAGAGTATTGGTAAATAGGATATAATAATGAGAGTATTGGTAAATAGAATAGAATAATACTCTCCATATGATGTTGGGTAATGAGATGTGTTTTTCTCCCTGGTATCTCCTATCTTCTCCTAGCCGGCATGTTAGCCCCCTTTGCTCCTCTCTGCGTTTCTCCTGTCCCCCGAACAGTGCTAAATATACCCTGTCAGGTTGCAAAGGCTGCAGGATTTGTGTAACACGAGCCTGAGGCTCTGGAGAGACCTCTCCGAGGAGAGGAGCAGAATGTCTGCTCCAGAGCCTCTCACCGGAGCTGCCTCCATCATGGACTCCACACCCAAAGTCCCACGTCTCGTCTTGGTGAGAACTTTCTGTGTCTTCAATGTCTTTTCCGTGTTTATCTGTCGTAGATGAATCTGAACAGCCTGAGCCTGTGTATAAACTTCCCAAGAGTTTGGCTCAGTACCTTAGGTCTCATTATGTATGTTGTGCTGTCAACCTCCAATTTTTCCCTTTCCATTCTCCACTTTGCAAAAGGCATGGTGGGGTTCACCTCTCCTGGGAGCGTAGGTGCTTTCTGGGGTTATATTTAGGGTTTCCTTATTTATCCCAACCTTGCCAGTGTACTGTAACGCATTGTGATTGGGGGCCATAGCAAGGTAAGAAAGCCTGGACTAACTAGAACGCCTATATACCAAGGGTATTGAATTCAAATTTATGGAGGTCCGATCAATAGAATGCCTATATACCAAGGGTATTGGATTAAAATTTACCGAGGTCCAATCAGTAGAATGCCTATATACCAAGGGCAGTGAATTCAAATTTACGCAGGTCCGATTTAGTAAACTTTTCTTCCAGCAGAGGTCCAAATCACATATTGTGCAAAAACTCCTTCCCATCACAGCCCCCCCCCCCTGTATCACAATCTTGTTCCCCCCTCCACATACACACAGTAGTGTGCTCTGCACTCTTCACATCACTCCCCCGCAGCACTGCCCCCTTCATTATCCCCCACAGCACTGCGCCCCCCCCCACCGCACACATAACTCACCCTCCCTTTTCATCACCTGTCTCCTTCACATCAGTCCCCCATTGCCCCCCCCCCTTTAAACCAAACCCCCACTGCACCCACCCTTCCTTTACATCACCTGTCTCCTTCACATCAGCTCCCTTTTAAATCCCCCCCCCCACTACACTACCCCCTTTACTTACCCCCCTACTGCACTCCGTCCCCTCTTCACATCACCCCCTCCCCCCTACTGCCTCTCTTTACAGCCCCACATAGCAGTACTCTGCTTTATATTAACCCCACCCCCCAGCACTGTGCCCCCCCCCACACATCACCCACCCACCCTCCCTTTACACCACCTACCTCCTTCACATCAGTCCCCCATTGCCCCCATTTAAACCAACCCCCCACTGCACCCTCCCTTCCTTTACCTCTCCTGACACCTTTACATCCGCCCCCCCCCCGCCCACTTTAAATCACCCTCCACTACACTACCCCCTTTACTTACCCCCTAGTGCACTCCCCTCCTCTTCACATCACCCCTCCCCCCACTGTCTCTCTACAGCCCCCCATAGCACTACTCTGCTTTATATCAACCCCCAAGTGGTGTACTCTGCCCTCCTGACATCCAGCCTGTCCTCTTCACATCACCCCACCCCCCCCCCCTCCTTCCAGTAGTATCCTCCTAGTGCGGAGAGCGGGAGGCAGGATAGGAATGAACTGAGTGTGGGAGGCATAGCTTAGCACTGGGTGGACAGGGAGATCAAGAGCTGCAAGAGCTGACTTTCTAGATTAGCCAGCAGCTGATTGGTTGCTAGGACACAGGGCAGTCCTAGCAGCGAATCACTTGCAGATTAATATGAAAAGTTAACCGCCGGCAGCTCCTGCCCTCCATCCAGTGCTGAGCTATGCCTCCCGCACTCAGTTCATTCCTATCCTGCCTCCCGCTCTCTGCGCTGTCTTGAGACTGACAGTGGCAGAGGCTGGGAGATAAAAGCGGCTCCTAAATGGCACGACTGGGTGCGACCGGGTCCGGATTAGACAGCGGCTCGGTCCACATTCGGACCGCGGTCCGCCATTTAGTGATGCCTAATGTATACAATCAGAACAGTAGCAGTACAGTGCATGTAGTTAAAGAGAATTACACAGCCTTTTCACAGTGGTCTACCAGAGCATGTTTGAGGGCTGAACTACGCTATTATGGCTTTTTTTACATTGTAAATTCTTACTTTTTCATCAAACGATGTAATATTGATAAATTGTTATTGCTCATGTTTTATTGTAATTGATTTCTATAACAGGAACATCTTCCATGATGTCTACTAAGTGAGAGCAAGGGTTATAACAGGGGTGCCCAACTGGTGGAGCCCTCTGATGTGGCCCGCAACTTCCTGCTCTGGGATGACGGGTCAGCAGGCCTAGATCGCTGGTTGTCAACCCGCCATTCCAGAGCATTAGTGTTGTGAATGGAGCCGGCAGTACTGGAAGCAAGCGGCTGCGCAGCAGAGCCGCATATGCCAATGCTTTATGTATACCACGGACTCCTGTCATGGACGGAGTAATACCAAATGCACTCTGCTTGGGACAGCTAGCAATTCCTGAATGGAAGACTTGGTCAGTTTATGCTCTAATATCAGTGTATATATGGGCATATCTGTTCTGCAGTGGGTACTGGGCTGCTTTCAGACTGATCCGCAGGTGCAGCGCAGTGCACCTGCGGGTTACCTGCACTGAGCCATAGACTTCTGTTATTACCTGCGGGTTTGATGCGCTTTTAGAAAGTGCACCACACCTGCAGAATATAATAGAAGGCTATGGCAAAGTGCAGCTAACCCACAGGTGTACTGCGCTGCACCCGCTGTGCAGATAAACCGCAGCGCATCAGTGTGAAAGCAGCCTTAGGCCCCTTTCACATGATCGTCCGTTTTTCAGACGGACCCAATCAGACCCTCCATTCACCTCTATGGAGCAGCAGATGTAAACACCCACCTACATCCATTCTGATCCTGAGAAAAAAACAGAGGGGTACCCGTCCCCTCCTATCCGGGCAAATAGGATTGTACGGCCCATAGAGTAGAGAGGGCTGTGTCCATGTCCATAGCTCCCAACTGTCCCTGATTTTGAGGGACTGTCCCGGATTTGGAACAAAGTCCCTCTGTCCCTCTGTCCCTCTTTTCGGTCTGATCTATATAGTTATCTATAAAATGCACTTTTTTTATGTTTCAAAAAGTGTTTCCAAGTGCTAAACCTTTCATCCAATTCTAAATTTCTGCATTTGTAGAACGCAGAATGTATGTAGCGTGAACATGGACCTGTCATCTGCCCGCTCCTCTCATTGAGGCCCACAACTGGTTACCAAGAGACTCTCACTCTTCAAAAGGTTGGGCACCCCTGGGCTACATATGGTTATCTCCATACCTTACATCAACACTTCACAGAGTAGCAGAAAGAACCCTGCTCAAAAAGTTTTAGCTTAAAAACAAACAGCCCAAAACATCTTGTTCTTAGCTATGGGTGACTTGATTTTTGATAGAGTTAGTTATCGGTAGTCATGTCACCCATGTTATTGTAGCAAGTAATCGGCAGTAATGTCACCCATATTATTGTAGCACTGCCCCCTTGAGCGCTGCTGGATTTCTCACCTTTCGGGTTCCCCTGGGTTACCGGTAGCAACTGCATGCAGTATCTTAACACTTTACTTTCTGGCTCAGTCAATGAACAGTCTAGGGGTTGTTGTTTTTGTTGTTTTATTTGATATGGGGATGGGAGAAGGGAAGAGTTGGATACTCCAAAACTTGAACTATTCACAATGCTGAGGACTTCTATCTGAGAATGCGGCAAGGCTGCAGCTTCATCCTGCCACTAGACTAGATGAATCTGAGTTCTTGAGCACTTATCTTCAGGGCACTCACCTAGCACCCCCTTTCTATACACCAGCTGACACCCGTCCTCTGACTACTCTACTCCGGAGTGGACCCCCTCCTGGTCAGGCCCTTAGACACGATCCCCTGTACTCACGATACTGTTTTTCAGGGTCTCCAGTGTCTCAACCCCTCCTAGTCAGCTCTCCTGGACCTATAGGTTCAGCTCCTCACTTCTGGCTCACCGGGCTGACTGCCTGTGACCATACACCAATCACTGCAGAAGAGGAGGCAGCCGCTACCCTCCTTCCAGGACTCTGCTCACCAGCCAAAGACCCCGAGCACATGTGCTCCTGGCTTTTATACCACACCCCACAATGCACCAAGACAACTAGTCTGTGCCAATCACTGGGGCTGTATCAAAGTCTGTGTGCTCATTGGTCAGGTTTCCTCCACTGTCCAATGTGCCTCCCCATTGGACCAGTGGGGACACTCCCCCAGACCAGATGAATCACACACTGAGCACATTGAGCAGACCTAACTCACAGATCATCAGGTTCCCTGTTAAGCAGAGAGCAATATAGAATTTACCTGCTGCTCCTCTGAAAGGCAGACAGAGCCAAAACTATACTCACTCTCTGGCACCTATGATGAATCTGCAGTGCTATGTAACGCTGTAAAACCCAACAGGATCTTTTTCTGTTTGTGTCCTTTATCAGTAGGGATAATAATTGTTGGAGGTAGGTACAGACACAGGTCTCCCACTAGCACACAGCTGATTTCCTAATAAACAGCTAAATCAGGAGCTTGCTAGGATTGCGCAAGGCTCGAACCACCCATGGGCACTTCAAAGAAAAAAAAACGCAGTGCACAAAGCCTCCTTTCATTGTTGGTCAGTGATGAAGTGTCCCCTTACATTGTTGGACAGCGGTGTAGTGCCCCCTTACATTGTTGGTCAGTGGCAAAGTGCCCCCTTACATTGTTGGTCAGTGGTAAAGTGCCCCCTTACATTGTTGGTCAGTGGTAAAGTGCCCCCTTACATTGTTGGGCAATGGTGAAGTGCCCCCTTATAATGTTGGTCGTTAGTAAAGTGTCCCCTTACATTGTTGGTCAGTGGTAAAGTGCCCCTTTACATTGTTGGTCAGTGGTGAAGTGCCCCCTTACATTGTTGGTCAGTGGTAAAGTGCCCCCTTACATTGTTGGTCAGTGGTAAAGTGCCCCCTTACATTGTTGGGCAATGGTGAAGTGCCCCCTTATAATGTTGGTCATTAGTAAAGTGCCCCCTTACATTGTTGGGCAATGGTGAAGTGCCCCCTTATAATGTTGGTCGTTAGTAAAGTGTCCCCTTACATTGTTGGTCAGTGGTAAAGTGCCCCCTTACATTGTTGGTCAGTGGTAAAGTGCCCCCTTACATTGTTGGGCAATGGTGAAGTGCCCCCTTATAATGTTGGTCATTAGTAAAGTGCCCCCTTACATTGTTGGTCAGTGGTGAAGTGCCCCCTTACAATGCTGGGCAGTGGTGAAGTACCCCCTGATATTAGTACATTACAATAATAACCCCCAGCATTGGTGCCAGTTCTCACAATAATCCCTGTATTGGTGCCAGGTTCTGCCATAATAACCCTTAGCATTGGTGCCAATTTCCACAATAATAACCCCCAGCATTGGTGCCAGTTCACACAACCCCCTGTATCCCCCTGTTCCTGTCCCTTAAAGCAATACAATTTGCACTGTGCTGTTTAAATGTCTTAAAATCCTTTCAGTATGATGTAATACCCGGTTGATCCTGCCTGTGCCTCTGTCTCCCTGAGTAAACTGACCACACCAATCATGGCTGCCCATTCATGATGGTGTTGTCAGTTTACGTCTATTGTTATGCCGCTCTGTTTAGAGAAATGTTGTGCAAAAGCATAGTCTGTGCTAAAGCCTTGCCCCTCCACACCACTCCTGCCTTGATCGGATTGCCTTGTAGCCAGTCTGGCAATCAGCACTTTGCAGGACACAAGGTCAGCGTGCATGGATTCTTCAGTGACGTATGTTTCAGATGTCACTGGGTAAGAGCAGCCCCTCCTACATGAGTCCCGTGTGCTGCGGAATGGGAAGAAATGCGATTATGTGACTGCTGCTATAAACAAGAGCACAGAAAGGGTATGCAGATGGAGATGTTAGAACTGGATAATACCAATTTCCTTATCTGAGTTTACAACTTCAAGTTATTGACCTACCCACCTACATCCGAACAACATGCTTCCTCCGTGGCACCGCTTTCTCTTCCCACTAGCAGATCACTCCACCTGACAGAGACCTGTGATGGGAGGGCGCTCCAGCACTTGGCACCCCGCTGCCATTCTGCAATTTCAAGGTCACAATGTACTTTGATCTGAGTAGTGCTGAGGAGTCTAGGCTGGGCATCTTTAACAGCCCTAATGCTTTAATCTTTAACAGGGAGGATGGTTCCCGGTGGCGTGGGTGGCCGATCCGTTACTGACTAAGACTAGATCTGAGACCTTGGTTATGCTATGCTTTGCAGATAGCCCAGCTCCAGCCCTCTGCCGTTTTCCAGGTCGCCTGGTATCTCTTTCTGACTGGCCGTTTTGGGCACGGCCCCGTGCACGTCAAGCCCACCCTGGCCAGTGTGCAAATTTACAGTGTCTAGTGTTTTTTTTTTTGATAAAGGAGGAGGGAAGAGCGCCACTTGAGTGCAAGATTATGATTTATTATGACATAAATAGGTAGCAACTTACATTAAAGTAAGGATAAACGCATCTGTCAGGTCCAAAACAGTTCCACAATGGTGAGAGGGGTCCACACAATCCAGGGTGCCTCAGGTACAGAGCGCCAGACCAGCTGGCTGTGTGCGTCCAGGTGATCGAAAGATGCGTCCGTGGAAGGAACCGGAAGGCGTCTGATGTCAGTGGCAGGAAACTGGCTGAGGGAGCTTCAAGACGCGTTTCGGAGTCTGCACGAGGGCCCGGGCAGGGCATGCGCACTCCTTCTTCGGTTGAAGTGAAGTGAGACTTCACTACCTATTTATGTCATAATAAATCATAATCTTGCACTCAAGTGGCGCTCTTCCCTCCTCCTTTATCCGTTTACAGTTGACTTCACTCTGTTTGAATGAGCTGACCCTGAGCTGCGGACCACCCTTGGATTGCCTCTAAGAACTGTCAGAAATTTGCACATGGACTCTTAATCCCCCCCCCTGTGCAAACTGTTTTTGCGCCAACTGTGTACATCAACACTTTTATCTGCCATTGTTTCAGCTTATATCTATATGAACTCTTTGACCTTTGACCTCTGAGCGCCTAAACCAGTCTCAGTGTTTTTTTTGGGCTGTCTCAGGGTGCTGATATCTATATCTTACTTGAACTCCAAAAAAAGGAAATACAAAAGGATCCTCATTGTGTATAATGTTTGTAGAAACGATAGGGTCAACTGACGGTCCCTGATGAAGCAATCAATGAACAGTATGTTCTGGGAAACGCGTAGGACTGACTAAACAATTCTCTACATACTCAGCAATGATAGTTTGTATTGATGCTGATGGAACCCCTGTCTGTTTAGGTACATTCTCTTTATGACAAAATCTTTTTTAACCTTGTATTATGAATACATTTGACTAATCTGATCTAATTAAGTTATGGTGTTCACCATTTTGTGACAACGCCACATCCAAAGTCCTATCTCTCAGTGAGCTACAGGAGGGTCAATTCTGGCCTTTCCTTGTTTCCTCACTGTTTTTATGGTTCTATGGTACATTTATGGATGGGCATGTGGCTAGTTGTCTCTAGAACTGATATTTTATACTTTATATAGGTACTTTCTATTATAAACATATCCAATAAAAAAAATAAAAATAAAATGTCTTTATACATTTAGGCCAAAATGTATTCTGCTACATGTCTTAGGTAAAAAAACAAAAAAGTCCCAGTAGGTGTATATTGATTGGTTTGCATTAAAGTTTATAGTGTCTACAAACAATGAGATATATATATATACAGTGGGTACGAAAAGTATTCAGACCCCCTTAAATTTTTCACTCTTTGTTATATTGCAGCCATTTGCTTAAATCATTTAAGTTCATTCTTCTTCCTCATGAATGTACACATAGCACCCCATACTGACAGAAAAACACAGAATTGTTGACATTGTTGCAGATTTATTAAAAAAGAAAAACTGAAATATCACATGGTCCTAAGTATTCAGACCCTTTGCTGTGACACTCCTATATTTAACTCAGGTGCTTTCCATTTCTTCTGATCATCCTTGAGATGGTTCTACACCTTCATTTGAGTCCAGCTGTGTTTGATTATACTGATTGGACTTGATTAGGAAAGCCACACACCTGTCTATATAAGACCTTCCAGATCACAATGCATGTCAGAGCAAATGAGAATCATGAGGTCAATGGAACTGCCTGAAGAGCTCAGAGACAGAATTGTGTCAAGGCACAGATCTGGCCAAGGTTACAAAAAGATTTCTGCTGCACTTAAGGTTCCTAAGAGCACAGTGGCCCCCATAATCCTCAAATGGAAGACGTTTGGGACGACCAGAACCCTTCCTAGAGCTGGCCGTCCGGCCAAACTGAGCTATCGGGGGAGAAGAGCCTTGGTGAGAGAGGTAAAGAAGAACCCAAAGATCACTGTGGCTGAGCTCCAGAGATGCAGTCAGGAGATGGGAGAAAGTTGTAGAAAGTCAACCATCACTGCAGCCCTCCTCCAGTCAGCGCTTTATGGCAGAGTGGCCCGACGGAAGCCTCTCCTCAGTGTAAGACACATGAAAGCCCGCATGGAGTTTGCTAAAAAACACCTGAAGGACTCCAAGATGGAGAGAAATAAGATTCTCTGGTCTGATGAGACCAAAATAGAACTTTTTGGCCTTAATTCTAAGCGGTATGTGTGGAGAAAACCAGGCACTGCTCATCACCTGTCCAATACAGTCCCAACAGTGAAGCATGGTGGTGGCAGCATCATGCTGTGGGGGTGTTTTTCAGCTGCAGGGACAGGACGACTGGTTGCAATCGAGGGAAAGATGACTGCGGCCAAGTACAGGGATATCCTGGACAAAAACCTTCTCCAGAGTGCTCTGGACCTCAGACTGGGCCGAAGGTTTACCTTCCAACAAGACAATGACCCTAAGCACACAGCTAAAATAACGAAGGAGTGGCTTCACAACAACTCCGTGACTGTTCTTGAATGGCCCAGCCAGAGCCCTGACTTAAACCCAATTGAGCATCTCTGGAGAGACCTAAAAATGGCTGTCCACCAAGGTTTACCATCCAACCTGACAGAACTGGAGAGGATCTGCAAGGAGGAATGGCAGAGGATCCCCAAATCCAGGTGTGAAAGACTTGTTGCATCTTTCCCAAAAAGACTCCTGGCTGTATTAGATCAAAAGGGGGCTTCTACTAAATACTGAGCAAAGGGTCTGAATACTTAGGACCATGTGATATTTCAGTTTTTCTTTTTTAATAAATATGCAACAATGTCAACAATTCTGTGTTTTTCTGTCAGTATGGGGTGCTATGTGTACATTCATGAGGAAGAAGAATGAACCTAAATGATTTTAGCAAATGGCTGCTATATAACAAAGAGTGAAAAATGTAAGGGGGTCTGAATACTTTTCGTACCCACTGTATATACTGGAATTTCTATTTATTTATTTATTGTATACTAGTAATGGCGGTGATCAACGAATGATAGCGGGACTGTGGTAGTAGGCGGACAATCTGACTCTAACTGACACTTTGTTGGAACTGGCTAACTGCCCCCAGTGACACCAATACAGTGATAAGTGCTAATAATATACACTGGCACGGTATTAATGACACTGGCTAAAAAGGGGTTAACATCTGGGGCAATGGAAGGGTTAAATGTGTGCCTACCAATGTGAAAAGTGTTTACTGTGTGGTGCTTTTACTAAGGGATGTGGCTGCTTTTATTCCCTGCTTTTCAGAAAAAAAAAACCAACACATCGCCGCTGTCAGAAGAGAATGGCTTGTGTCACAAGCCACCGATTGATTAGGAAGGCTCTGCTTCAGAGTTTTCCTCCCTTTCATTTGGTGGTACCCATGGACTGGCTGCCACCTCATCTCTAACCTCCTCCTTATCCTTGGAACCCACTTGCCAGGAAGCACCAGTTCCTGGAACATCAATGCCTCTTGCTGGTCCCTGTCTGATGTCCCCATCATCTTTCTCCACCCCATGTAAAATGAGGATTGCTAGCACAAGGCTGGCCATACACGGGTTGGATTTTGAAAGAAAATTCTTTCGAAAATCAGAAATTTTGTGCTATTTGGGACTCGATGGTGCCACCATTGATTTTGAAAGTCGACCAACCAAGATCTCAAATTCACCTCATATTGCTACAGAAAAGAATGTTCGTGGCTGGGAATCTTCTTTTCTTTCCGGGAATTTTCTTTTCTTGCACTAATGCGCATTTCTTTTTCAATTATATTTCTCGCAAGCTTCTCCCATCATTGATTAGAAAATGGTTTGTTTTTCAGAAAATTTCTAACATGCCAGATCACTCGAATTCGATGACCGCACGAAAATTGGCTGTTGCTGCGGCCCACTAATTGTACGAAATTCGAACGAAAATTCTTAGATAAGATTTTGGAAAGAAAAATCTTTCAAAATTCGACCCATGTATGGCCAGCCCAAGGCTAAGATCACTCTCCTCCAGCAAGTCAGTGATAGTGTGATCAAATAATTCCGCCAACTCCTTATTGCCAGTTTGCGGAGGATTACAGAGGTACTAGTAGAAGAGGAGGAAGAAGAGGGTTCATTAGCAGCAGTTGCAGACAACTGGCTGCTTTGTGCCTGGGAGGAGGAAGAAGAGGAAGGCTTTATTAGCCATGCAACTACCTCCTGCGTCTGCTGTGGCTATAACCACTATGAGATAGAAAAGGCAAACATTGCCCTTCTCTAGCTGGTGCTGCCCAACCACTGCTTTGTCCTGTAAAACCTGCTTTGCCCCCCTTTACCTCCGCATCTCAGCCTGACTTTTTTTAAAAAGGTGATTGACCACTTGCCGACCAGCTGCCTTAGTTAGACTGCGGCAGGTCAGCTCTGTTACATGAAACGACATACATGTACATCGTTTCGTGTAGGAGTTAGTGGGGGTGAACGCGCACCGTCTAGAGGGGGAGCCAATCAGCAGGTCCGGCGAACGCGATGTCTACCCGGCATCTGCGATTGCTCCCCCATGGAGACAGAATGGCGGTCTGGTGATGTAAACACAGCAGACCGCTGTTCTGTCAGTGATGAACACAGGGATCCTGTGTTCCTCCTATTTGAGACACGGGTCTCTGTGTTCAGTTCATTGGTGATGGGGGATAGGGATGACATCAGTGGAGGTGGTGGTGGTAAGAATAGTGGTGACATCAGTGGAGGTGGTGGTGGTAAGGATAGGGATGACATCAGTGGAGGTGGGGATAGAGATGACATCAGTGGAGGTGGTGGTGGTAAGAATAGTGGTGAGATCAGTGGAGGTGGTGGTGGTAAGGATAGGGATGACATCAGTGGAGGTGGTGGTGGTAAGAATAGTGGTGAGATCAGTGGAGGTGGTGGTGGTAAGGATAGGGATGACATCAGTGGTAGGATAGGGATGACATCACTGGAGGTGGGGATAGAGATGACATCAGTGGTGGTGGTGGGGATAGGGATGACAACAATGGAGGTGGTGGTGGTGGGGATAGGGATGACAACAATGGAGGTGGTGGTGGTGGGGAAACAGGTGACATCACTGATGATATTCCTATCTCTACCACTATTACCACTGATGTCTTCCCTATCCCCCCATCACCATTGCTGTCTTCCCTATTCCCCCCCCCCCCCATCACCACTGCCTAATGGGAGGGGGGGGGAATGAGATCACTCAAAGGCAGCTGTGGGGTTGGGGGGGGGAGGGGTGTATGTGATCAGCGATACTGACACTCACCTGCTGTGTCAGTCGATTTCCCCCTCCTCCTTGCTCACTGTGTCTCTGCCTCTCTGCTCTCTTTAGGTGCCTCCAGTGATGCCTCTCCTCGCATGGGGTCTCCTTGCAGAGCGGAGAGCTCCTCCCCCTTCCCTCTACTGGCTGGCAGCTCATCAGTTGACTTTCTGTTTCTGTTTCCGCCTCCCGACATTATGGCATCTGCCTGCATGCTGCAGCAGTAGACAGAATATATGCCCCCCCCCCTCCCCCACAGTGGTGGAACAGGCAGGCAGAGCCCCCCCCCCCCCCCCAAAGTGGGGAAACTCCAGGGCCCTGGCTGCAAGTGCGACTGCTGCGACACTGGTAGTTCTGCAGGTAGTAGACTGCAGGTGGTGGGGCATCATCTAGAAAGTAAATCTGTAGTTGTTGTTCCTGACACATACAACAACGTAGTCCCAAAAGGGACTTTTGGGTCACTGAACTGTGAACATGAAGGAGGCGGGGGTTACACCGGTTGTTGGCATCCATGGTATGGGGAATTCCCTGATTCAGTAGTTGGTAGAGAGAAAAAATGACATGGCATCTGTGGGAAGAAAAAAATGCCTGGTGTTTGTAGTCAGTGGGAGGAACAAATGCCCTATGTTGGTGGATAATTGGAGGAAAAAATGTCTAGCGTCATGGTCCATGGTAGGAAAAATATACAGTACTAAGGAAAAACTGCTAATTTTGTACACTCAATGAGAGGAAATAATTAGCTGAAGCTGGGTGCTTAAGTGTTTAAGTACTTGGCGCCAGAACATGGTACAGATCCATGGAATTACGGGATTGTGTTGAAATCCTGGGACAGTCCCAAGGACTTCAGAAAGGCTGGGGGGTATGTGTATGCACAAATGCACACTGCTGTTTTGCAGGTGGCCTTTTGCTCATCTGGGTGCCATCAGGGCAGCAATTGGCAAGGTGTCCATGAGCGGTCCTTGCAGGGTCTGTGGCGGCGCAGTCACAGGCAGCATCTACTTCCACCTCCCCTGCCACTGCCCGCTGGTTGGAAGGACCATTGGCGTCCTAACCAATCACGTGCACTGCTGCTCACTACTTGCGTGTTGCCCCGTCCCCGGGCCCTGGCCTTCAGACAGAGGAGGAGAAGGGGAACGGAAGAAAATTCCTCCGCTAAACCTGCCCATGCCATGCCCACTAGTCTCAGTAACAGTGTGCAGTGTGCCCCAGCCCACCCAGGCCCCAGCTTCATCGTGACTCAGTCAACTCATCAGTCTGACAGTGTGTGTCCTACCCTATTCATAAGCTCTAGAATTTGATGGGGATCATTATGAGGGACCCTGCCTGTGCCTAGCCTGCTCTGAAGGGGGATGATCTATGGGGGAGGGGGACCCTGGCCTGCTCTAAAGGTGGATCTATGGGGGTACCTGCTCTAAAGGGGGATCTATGGGGACCCAGCTCTAAAGGGGGATCTATGGGGACCCAGCTCTAAAGGGGGATCTATGGGGACCTTGCTGTAAAGGGGGATCTCACAGGATGGACTGGTGTCTTTATTCCGCCATACCAATTATACCCTGGCCTGCTCTAAAGGGGCATCTATGGAGACTCAGCTCTAAAGAGGGATCTATGGGGACCTTGCTCTAAAGGGGGATCTCACAGGTTGAACTGGATGGACTGGTGTCTTTATTCAGCCATACCAACTATACCCTGGCCTGCTCTAAAAGGGGATATATGGACACCCTGGCCTGCTCTAAAGGGGGAATCTATGGGGACTTTGCTCTAAAGGGGGATCTCACAGGCAATGTTCCCTCTAATTTTTTACTGGGCTGAGCAAATAAAAAAATTTCTGAGCGCAGTGCTCCCCAACCTTTTTATCGCCGCGGACCGGTCAACGTTTGATCATTTTTCTGTGGCCCCCAATCAATGCAGAGTGCCCACAGCATTGCCCCCAATCAATGCAGAGTGCCATAGCATTGCCCCCAATCAATGCAGAGTACTACAGCATTGCCCCCAATCAATGCAGAGTACTACAGCATTGCCCCCAATCAATGTAGAGATGCCAGCGTGCCCCTTTTCAATGTAGAGGTGCCAGTGTGCCCCCTTTCAATGTAGAGATGCCAGTGTGCCACCTTTCAATGTAGAGATGCCAGTGTGCCACCTTTCAATGTAGAGATGCCAGTGTGCCCCCTTTCAATGTAGAGATGCCAGTGTGCCCCCTTTCAATGTAGAGATGCCAGCGTGCCACCTTTCAATGTAGAGATGCCAGTGTGCCCCCTTTCAATGTAGAGATGCCAGCGTGCCACCTTTCAATGTAGAGATGCCAGCGTGCCCCCTTTCAATGTAGAGATGCCAGTGTGCCCCCTTTCAATGTAGAGATGCCAGTGTGCCCCCTTTCAATGTAGAGATGCCAGTGTGCCACCTTTCAATGTAGAGATGCCAGTGTGCCCCCTTTCAATGTAGAGATGCCAGTGTGCCCCCTTTCAATGTAGAGATGCCAGTGTGCCCCCTTTCAATGTAGAGATGCCAGCGTGCCACCTTTCAATGTAGAGATGCCAGTGTGCCCCCTTTCAATGTAGAGATGCCAGCGTGCCACCTTTCAATGTAGAGATGCCAGCGTGCCCCCTTTCAATGTAGAGATGCCAGTGTGCCCCCTTTCAATGTAGAGATGCCAGTGTGCCCCCTTTCAATGTAGAGATGCCAGTGTGCCACCTTTCAATGTAGAGATGCCAGTGTGCCCCCTTTCAATGTAGAGATGCCAGTGTGCCCCCTTTCAATGTAGAGACTCTTCAGTCCCGAGTCTAGTAATGGTTCTGCCATTTTTTCAGTTTTTAATTAATGCAGAGTGCCCACAGCATTGTCCCCAAATCAATGTAGAGATGCCAGTGTTCCCCCCCCCCCGTGCACTTACCTCATGGTCACGGGCGGCAGCTTCTCTTCAGTTCATTCCCCGGCTTCCTGCCTCTCCTCAGTCCTCCTGACTCCCCGAGTCCCGGCGCCTCTTCCTCGGCCAATGGCATGAAGTTGGCCTTTCGGCCAATCAGGAAGCGGGAGGACCCGCTCCCTGATTGGCCAGGAGGAGGATCCGTGTGACAATAGCGAATTTTCATTCGCTATTGTCACACAATGGGCGTGCTCTCGCGGCGCACGCTCTGCTACACGGCCGCCACGTCTGCGGCTGCGCGGTTTGAATAGGTGCTTGCGCGGGACCTTCATTCACACTGCGCGCCCGCGCATGCGCGCAGGCTAAAGGGAACACTGCTCACAGGTTGAACTGGATGGACTGGTGTCTTTTTTTTTTCAGCCATACCAACTATACCCTGGCCTGCTCTAAAGGAGGGATATATTGAGACCCTGGCCTGCTCTAAAGGGGGAATCTATGGGGACCCTGGCCTGCTCTAAAGTGGCAACTATGGGGACCCAGCTCTAAAGGGGGATCTATGGGGACCTTGCTCTAAAGGGGGATCTCACAGGTTGAACTGGATGGACTGGTGTCTTTATTCAGCCAAACCAACTATACCCTGGCCTGCTCTAAAGGAAGGATATATGGAGACCATGGCCTGCTCTAAAGGGGGAATCTATGGGGACCCTGGCCTACTCTAAAGGGGCATCTATGGGGACCCAGCTCTAAAGGGAGATCTATGGGGACCTTGCTTTAAATGGGGATCTCACAGGTTGAACTGGGTGGACTGGTGTCTTTATTCAGCCATACCAAACTATACTCTGGCGTGCTATAAAGGGTGAATCTATGGGGACCCTGGCCTGCTCTAAAGGGGGAATCTATGGGGACCCTGGCCTGCTCTAAAGGGGGAATATATGGGGACCCAGCTCTAAAGGGGAATCTATGGGGACCTTGCTCTAAAGGGGGATCTCACAGGTTGAACTGGGTGGACTGGTGTCTTTTTTCAGCCATACCAACTATACTCTGGCCTGCTCTAAAGGGGGAATCTATGGGGACCCAGCTTTAAAGGGGGATCTATAGGGACCCAGCTCTAAAGGGGGATCTATGGGGACCCTGGCCTGCTCTAAAGGGGGATTAGACCAGAGTAGACAGAGTGTTTTTTGATAGTTTTATTATGAAATGTACCTTGGTGTCCTTCACTAAGGTCTGTACTTTGGAAAATGTCCGCCACAGCCTTAGTCCGTGCCTATCCCTGCATCAGGGACATAGGCTGCTGCAACAAAACAGAGTGGCGCTACACCCTATGTTCAGCTTAGCATGACTAACAAGCAGTAAATGACTGGACTGAACCTTGGCTCAGTAAACGTTCCTTACAGATGGTGCTGAGGAAGCTATGGTGCAGAGTTGGAATGCTGGCCGGGTGGGATTTTGCTGTGTTGCACTAGCTAAAGCTGAAAATATGTGTCTGCCTGTGTATAGAGTTGGCCTAATTACTGAAAGGAAATGCACAAGAACAGGGTGATTACAGAAAGCCTTGTCTGCCAGCTTTACATGTAGATCTAAAAGGAAAAAAAGAAGTGTAAGTGTGGGAAATAATGACTGTTTTGTGATGTCAAGATTTAAAGAAATCGCTGCACTGCAAGAACATCCCAACCTTGGATGGTGGAAGATGGGGACATCTTTTAGCACAGAATATTTAGGCAGTGGGCACACCCTTGTCACACCCATGATCATGCAAACCATGATAGAAAATTAAAGCAGAAGAATGATTATTTAAACCAGGGGTGTCAAACTCCATTTCATCTCGGGCCCCATCAGTATTCTGGTTGCCCTAAAGGGCCGGGTTTATCTGTAAAGCTGGATACACACTATACAATTGTCTTTAGATTTTTTTCCTTTAGGTTTACCAAAACCAGATATTATGAGGTCAAACTTAAACACTTTCCATTGGTATGCAATCAGGCAGGCCCTTGTACTACATAGTTGAAGGTAACTCTAAAGGAAATCTACCAACAAAAGTTGTATGGTGTGTATCCAGATTTAGACTAAATGTCCAGAGCACCCCACCCTCCTTGCATCAGGTGTCAAGAGTCCCCACCCTCCCTGACATCACAGTTCACCACCCCCCCTTACCTTGTGCTGCTGCTGGGAAGCTGGTGGCAGAGCTGACAAACAGAAAGCGCAGAGTCTGGAAGAGGACCAGAAGAGGGCTGAATGCTGATACCAGGGGAGGCAGGAAATGAGGGGGTGCTGCAGCTGTACAGAGAGGCACAGGATCTACAGGAGCAGTTCTATTGTCCTGTCTGCTGCCGATTGCTGAGATGGGGGGGGGGGCAGAGACTAGACTCTCCGCGGCTGCACAGTGAAGTGCAGGATCTGTAGGAGCAGTTCTATCCTCCTTGACTGCTGCTGACTGCTGAGATGGGGGCAGAGACTAGACTCTGCACAGCTGCATAGTGAAGCGCAGGATAAGGCAGAAGAGTTCTATCTTCCTTTCTTGTGCCAACTGCTGAAATGGGGGGCAGAGACTAGATTCTCCGCGGCTGCACAGTGAAGCTCAGGATCTGGTGGAGAAATGCTATCCTCCTGTCTGCTGCCGACTGCTGAGATGGGAGGCAGAGACTAGACTCTGCACAGCTGCATAGTGAAGGGCAGGATCTGGCAGAGGAGTTCTATCTTCCTGTCTTGTGCCAACTGCTGAGATGGGGGGCAGAGACTAGACTCTCCACAGCTGCACAGTGAAACTCAGGATCTGGGGGAGGAGTTTTGTTTCCTCTCTGCTGCCTACTGGAGTTGTGCTACGCAGTCTGAAGCTTAACCACTTTAGGACCGGAGGATTTTCCTGCTTTACGTCCAGGCCACTTTTTTCAACTTGACACTGCGCGACTTTAACTGACAATTGCGCGGTCATGCAACCCCGCACCCAAATGAAATTTACGTCCTTTCTTTCCCACAAACGGAACTTTCTTTTGGTGGTATTTGATCACCACTGCGCTTTTCATTTTTTGCGATATTAATAAAAAAAGAGCAAAAATTTTGCGAAAAAATTGACATTTTCTACTTTGACAGTTAAAAAATATCCAATATATTCAATGTTTGTCATATATTTAGGCCAAAATGTATTTAGCTACATGTCTTTGACAAAAAAATTCTCAATGAGCGTATTTTTAACCGCTTTAAGACCGGAAGATTTTACCCCATTCCTGACCAGGCCATATTTTACGATTCAGCAGTGCGTTACATTAACGGACAATTGCGCGGTCATGCGACGCTGTACCCAAATTAAATTTATGTCCTTTTTTTCCCCCCACAAATAGAGTTTTCTTTTTGTGGTATTTGATCACCTGTGCAATTTTTAATTTTTGAAAAAAAGAGCGCCAATTTTGAAAAAAATATATATGTTTTTTACATTCTGATATATAACATTCCCCCAAAAAAATTTACAAATCAATTTTTTAACATTTTAGGCCAATTTGTTTTCTGCTATGTATTTTTGGGAAAAAAATTCACAATAAGCGTATTTTGAATGCATGGTTTGTGCAAATGTTATTGCGTTTACTAACTACGGGAAAAATTTATGTCATTTTTGTTTATTTTTTTTTTTAACTAGTAATGGCGGCGATCTGCGTTTTTTTTTTTTTTTGCATGACTGCGACATTGCGGCGGACAGATCGGACCCCTAACTGACACTTTTGGGGTTACCAGTGACATTACTACAGTAATCAGTGCTATAAATTTGCACTGTTACTGTAATAATGACACTGGCAGGGAAGGGGTTAACACTGTTGGTGATCAAGTTAAATGTATGCCTCATGCTTACTGACGTGTGTGGGGGGAGGGGGTTGTGTGACATAGACAGAGATTGCAGGTTCAGCTATGCTAAATCCTGTGATCTGTCCCTGCCTGTCACAGAGAACATCCGCCTGCTTTGTTTATACAAGCGGGCGGATTTTCTCACACTTTCCCCGAAGATCGGGGAAGAGTGGCAGTGATCACCGCCTCTCCTCCCCTGGCCCAACTCCCGCTGTGTCCGAATACAGCGGGAGCGAGCCTCCGGTGGCGCCTCGCGCGCCGCTGAGAGAGGGAGGAATCTGGCGACGTAGGTGTACGTCGCTGGACCCAGCCGAGCCGCTCTGCTGCAGTAGCAGCAACGTGAGCAGTTGGCTAGTGGTTAAAGTGACTCTAAACTTTGGTTAAAAAAAAAAAAAAAATCTATTCAAGTATGTATTTTTTTTTTTAGAAAAAGCTAGACATGAGAATTAGTGCCGGTTCACGTACACGCGACGCTACTTCCCGGGGCGACCTCCGAGATCGCGGTGTGAGCAGCGCGCCGCGACCTTGGAGCGGCCGCCACGGACTTCGTAACATTGAAGTC